>NC_053028.1:126092963-126107799 GCF_003073215.2 Triticum urartu
CGCAAGATCATGTGATGCATAGCAACGAGGGGGAGAGTGTTGTCTACGTACCCAACGCAGACCGACTGCGGAAGCGATGACACGACGTAGAGGAAGTAGTCGTACGTCTTCACGATCCAACCGATCAAGCACCGAAACTACGGCACCTCCGAGTTCGAGCACACGTTCAGCTCGATGACGATCCCCGGACTCCGATCCAGCAAAGTGTCGGGGAAGAGTTCCGTCAGCACGACGGCGTGGTGACGATCTTGATGTACTACAGCAGCAGGGCTTCGCCTAAACTCCGCTACAGTATTATCGAGGAATATGGTGGCAGGGGGCACCGCACACGGCTAAGGAATAGATCACGTGGATCAACTTGTGTGTCTGGGGTGCCTCTGCCTCAGTATATAAAGGAGCCAAGGGGGAGGGGGCGCCGGCCAAGGAGGAGGGCGCAGGAGGAGTCCTACTCCTTCCGGGAGTAGGACTCCCCCCCCCCCAATCCTATTCCAACTAGGATTCCCAAGGGGGAAAGAGGGAGAGGGGTGGCCGGCCACCTCTCCTAGTCCTAATAGGACTAGGGGAGGGGGGAGGTGCGCAGCCAGCCCATCTAGGGCAGCCCCTTCTCTTTTCCACTAAGGCCCACTATGGCCCATATAGCTCCCGGGGGGTTCCGGTAACCCTCCCGGTAACTTCCGGTAAAATCCCGATTTCACCCGGAACACTTCCGATGTCCAAACATAGGCTTCCAATATATCAATCTTTACGTCTCGACCATTTCGAGACTCCTCGTCATGTCCGTGATCACATCCGGGACTCCGAACAACCTTCGGTACATCAAAATGCATAAACTCATAATATAACTGTCATCGTAACCTTAAGCGTGCGGACCCTACGGGTTCGAGAACAATGTAGACATGACCGAGACACGTCTCCGGTCAATAACCAATAGCGGGACCTGGATGCCCATATTGGCTCCTACATATTCTACGAAGATCTTTATCGGTCAGACCGCATAACAACATACGTTGTTCCCTTTGTCATCGGTATGTTACTTGCCCGAGATTCGATCGTCGGTATCCAATACCTAGTTCAATCTCGTTACCGGCAAGTCTCTTTACTCGTTCCGTAATACATCATCTCACAACTAACATATTAGTTGTAATGCTTGCAAGGCTTATGTGATGTGTATTACCGAGAGGGCCCAGAGATACCTCTCCGACAATCGGAGTGACAAATCCTAATCTCGAAATACGCCAACCCAACATCTACCTTTGGAGACACCTGTAATGCTCCTTTATAATCACCCAGTTACGTTGTGACGTTTGGTAGCACCCAAAGTGTTCCTCCGGCAAACGGGAGTTGCATAATCTCATAGTCATAGGAACATGTATAAGTCATGAAGAAAGCAATAGCAACATACTAAACGATCGGGTGCTAAGCTAATGGAATGGGTCATGTCAATCAGATCATTCAACTAATGATGTGACCTCGTTAATCAAATAACAACTCATTGTTCATGGTCAGGAAACATAACCATCTTTGATTAACGAGCTAGTCAAGTAGAGGCATACTAGTGACACTTTGTTTGTCTATGTATTCACACATGTATTATGTTTCCGGTTAATACAATTCTAGCATGAATAATAAACATTTATCATGATTATAAGGAAATGAATAATAACTTTATTATTGCCTCTAGGGCATATTTCCTTCAACTCTCCCCTCTCGTTGCTATGCATCACCATGATCTTGCGTGTGCGTAGGAATTTTTTTGAAATTACTGCGTTCCCCAACAGTGGCATCCGAGCCTAGGTTTTATATGTTGATGTTATATGCACGAGTAGAACACAAGTGAGTTGTGGGCGATATAAGTCATACTGCTTACCAGCATGTCATACTTTGGTTCGGCGGTATTGTTGGATGAAGCGGCCCGGACCGACATTACGCATACGCTTATGCGAGACCGGTTCTCCCGACGTGCTCTGCACAGAGGTGGCTTGCGGGTGACAGTTTCTCCAACTTTAGTTGAACCAAGTGTGGCTACGCCCGGTCCTTGCGAAGGTTAAAACAGCACCAACTTGACAAACTATCGTTGTGGTTTTGATGCGTAGGTAAGATTGGTTCTTGCTTAAGCCCGTAGCAGCCACGTAAAACTTGCAACAACAAAGTAGAGGACGTCTAACTTGTTTTTGCAGGGCATGTTGTGATGTGATATGGTCAAGACATGATGCTAAATTTTATTGTATGAGATGATCATGTTTTGTAACCGAGTTATCGGCAACTGGCAGGAGCCATATGGTTGTCGCTTTATTGTATGCAATGCAATCACGCTGTAATGCTTTACTTTATCACTAAGCGGTAGCGATAGTCGTGGAAGCATAAGATTGGCGAGACGACAACGATGCTACGATGGAGATCAAGGTGTCGCGCCGGTGACGATGGTGATCATGACGGTGCTTCGGAGATGGAGATCACAAGCACAAGATGATGATGGCCATATCATATCACTTATATTGATTGCATGTGATGTTTATCTTTTATGCATCTTATCTTGCTTTGATTGACGGTAGCATTATAAGATGATCTCTCACTAATTATCAAGAAGTGTTCTCCCTGAGTATGCACCGTTGCGAAAGTTCTTCGTGCTGAGACACCACGTGATGATCGGGTGTGATAGGCTCTACGTTCAAATACAACGGGTGCAAAACAGTTGCACACGCGGAATACTCAGGTTATACTTGACGAGCCAAGCATATACAGATATGGCCTCGGAACACGGAGACCGAAAGGTCGAGCGTGAATCATATAGTAGATATGATCAACATAGTGATGTTCACCAATGAAACTACTCCATCTCACGTGATGATCGGACATGGTTTAGTTGATTTGGATCACGTAATCACTTAGAGGATTAGAGGGATGTCTATCTAAGTGGGAGTTCTTTAAGTAAATTAACTGAACTTAAATTTATCATGAAACTTAGTACCTGATAGTATCTTGCTTGTTTATGCTTGATTGTAGATAGATGGCTCGTGCTGTTGTTCCGTTGAATTTTAATGCGTTCCTTGAGAAAGCAAAGTTGAAAGATGATGGTAGCAATTACACGGACTGGGTCCGTAACTTGAGGATTATCCTCATTGCTGCACAGAAGAATTACGTCCTGGAAGCACCGCTGGGTGCCAGGCCTGCTGCTGGAGCAACGCCGGATGTTATGAACGTCTGGCAGAGCAAAGCTGATGACTACTCGATAGTTCAGTGTGCCATGCTTTACGGCTTAGAATCGGGACTTCAACGACGTTTTGAACGTCATGGAGCATATGAGATGTTCCAGGAGTTGAAGTTAATATTTCAAGCAAATGCCCGGATTGAGAGATATGAAGTCTCCAATAAGTTCTATAGCTGCAAGATGGAGGAGAACAGTTCTGTCAGTGAGCATATACTCAAAATGTCTGGGTATAATAATCACTTGATTCAATTGGGAGTTAATCTTCCAGATGATTGCGTCATTGACAGAATTCTCCAATCACTGCCACCAAGCTACAAGAGCTTCGTGATGAACTATAATATGCAAGGGATGAATAAGACTATTCCCGAGCTCTTCGCCGATGCTGAAAGCTGCGGAGGTAGAAATCAAGAAGGAGCATCAAGTGTTGATGGTCAACAAGACCACTAGTTTCAAGAAAAAGGGCAAAGGGAAGAAGAAGGGGAACTTCAAGAAGAACAGCAAGCAAGTTGCTGCTCAAGAGAAGAAACCCAACCTGGACCTAAGCCTGAAACTGAGTGCTTCTACTGCAAGCAGACTGGTCACTGGAAGCGGAATTGCCCCAAGTATTTTGGCGATAAGAAGGATGGCAAGGTGAACAAAGGTATATTGATGTGTACCTTACTAATCTCGCAGTTAGCACCCTGGGTATTGATACTGGTTCTGTTGCTAATATTGCAACTCGAAACAAGGGACTACGAGATTAAGCGAAGATTGGCTAAGGACGAGGTGACGATGTGCGTGGAAACGGTTCCAAAGTCGATGTGATCGCGGTCGGACACGCTACCTCTACATCTACCTTTCGGGATTAAGTATTAGACCTAAAATAATTGTTATTTGGTCCAGCGTTAAACATGAACATTATATCTGGATCTTGTTTGATGCGAGACGGTTATTCATTTAAATCAGAGAATAATGGTTGTTCTATTTATATGAGTAATATCTTTTATGGTCATGCACCCTTGAAGAGTGGTCTATTCTTATTAAATCTCGATAGTAGTGACACACATATTCATAATGTTGAAGCCAAAAGATGCAGAGTTGATAATGATAGTGCAACTTATTTGTGGCACTGTCGTTTAGGTCATATCGGTGTAAAGCGCATGAAGAAACTCCATACTGATGGACTTTTGGAACCACTTGATTATGAATCACTTGGTACTTGCGAACCGTGCCTCATGGGCAAGATGACTAAAACACCGTTCTCCGGTACTATGGAGAGAGCAACAGATTTGTTGGAAATCATACATACAGATGTATGTGGTCCGATGAATATTGAGGCTCGTGGCGGATATCGTTATTTTCTCACCTTCACAGATGACTTAAGCAGATATGGGTATATCTACTTAATGAAACACAAGTCTGAAACATTTGAAAAGTTCAAAGAATTTCAGAGTGAAGTTGAAAATCATCGTAACAAGAAAATAAAAGTTTCTACGATCTGATCGTGGAGGAGAATATTTGAGTTACGAGTTTGGTGTACATTTGAAAAATTGTGGAATAGTTTCGCAACTCACGCCACCCGGAACACCACAGCGTAATGGTGTGTCCGAACGTCGTAATCGTACTTTACTAGATATGGTGCGATCTATGATGTCTCTTACTGATTTACCGCTATCGTTTTGGGGATACGCTCTAGAGACAGCCGCATTCACGTTAAATAGGGCACCATCAAAATCCGTTGAGACGACGCCTTATGAACTGTGGTTTGGCAAGAAACCAAAGTTGTCGTTTCTGAAAGTTTGGGGCTGCGATGCTTATGTGAAAAAGCTTCAACCTGATAAGCTCGAACCCAAATCGGAGAAATGTGTCTTCATAGGATATCCAAAGGAAACTATTGGATACACCTTCTATCACAGATCCGAAGGCAAGACTTTTGTTGCTAAGTTCGGAAACTTTCTAGAGAAGGAGTTTCTCTCGAAAGAAGTGAGTGGGAGGAAAGTAGAACTTGACGAGGTAACTGTACCTGCTCCCTTATTGGAAAGTAGTGCATCACAGAAAACTGTTTCTGTGACACCTACACCAGTTAGTGAGGAAGCTAATGATGATGATCATGAAACTTCAGAACAAGATACTACTGAACCTCGTAGATCAACCAGAGTAGATCCGCGCCAGAGTGGTACGGTAATCCTGTTCTGGAAGTCATGCTACTAGATCATGATGAACCTACGAACTATGAAGAAGCGATGGTGAGCCCAGATTCCGCAAAATGGCTTGAAGCCATGAAATCTGAGATGGGATCCATGTATGAGAACAAAGTATGGACTTTGGTTGACTTGCCCGATGATCGGCAAGCAATTGAGAATAAATGGATCTTCAAGAAGAAGACTGACGCTGACGGTAATATTACTGTCTACAAAGCTCGACTTGTCGCAAAAGGTTTTCGACAAGTTCAAGGGATTGACTACGATGAGACCTTCTCACCATAGCGATGCTTAAGTCTGTCCGAATCATGTTAGCGATTGCCGCATTTTATGATTATGAAATTTGGCAGATGGATGTCAAAACTGCATTCCTGAATGGATTTCTGGAAGAAGAGTTGTATATGATGCAACCAGAAGGTTTTGTCGATCCAAAGGGAGCTAACAAAGTGTGCAAGCTCCAGCGATCCATTTATGGACTGGTGCAAGCCTCTCGGAGTTGGAATAAACGCTTTGATAGTGTGATCAAAGCATTTGGTTTTTATAGACTTTTGGAGAAGCCTGTATTTACAGAAAGTGAGTGGGAGCTCTGTAGCATTTCTGATATTATATGTAGATGACATATTACTAATCGGAAATGATATAGAATTTCTGGATAGCATAAAGGGATACTTGAATAAGAGTTTTTCAATGAAAGACCTCGGTGAAGCTGCTTACATATTAGGCATTAAGATCTATAGAGATAGATCAAGACGCTTAATTGGACTTTCACAAAGCACATACCTTGACAAAGTTTTGAAGAAGTTCAAAATGGATCAAGCAAAGAAAGGGTTCTTGCCTGTGTTACAAGGTGTGAAGTTGAGTAAGACTCAATGCCCGACCACTGCAGAAGATAGAGAGAATATGAAAGATGTTCCCTATGCATCAGCCATAGGATCTATCATGTATGCAATGCTGTGTACCAGACCTGATGTGTGCCTTGCTATAAGTTTAGCAGGGAGGTACCAAAGTAATCCAGGAGTGGATCACTGGACAGCGGTCAAGAACATCCTGAAATACCTGAAAAGGACTAAGGATATGTTTCTCGTATATGGAGGTGACAAAGAGCTCATCGTAAAAGGTTACGTTGATGCAAGCTTTGACACTGATCCGGACGATTCTAAATCGCAAACCGGATACGTGTTTACATTAAACGGTGGAGCTGTCAGTTGGTGCAGTTCTAAACAAAGCGTCGTGGCGGGATCTACATGTGAAGCGGAGTACATAGCTGCTTCGGAAGCAGCGAACGAAGGAGTCTGGATGAAGGAGTTCATATCCGATCTAGGTGTCATACCTAGTGCATCGGGTCCAATGAAAATCTTTTGTGACAATACTGGTGCAATTGCCTTGGCAAAGGAATCCAGATTTCACAAGAGAACCAAGCACATCAAGAGACGCTTCAATTCCATCCGGGATCTAGTCCAGGTGGGAGACATAGAGATTTGCAAGATACATACGGATCTGAATGTTAGCAGACCCGTTGACTAAGCCTCTTCCACGAGCAAAACATGATCAGCACCAAGGCTCCATGGGTATTAGAATCATTACTGTGTAATCTAGATTATTGACTCTAGTGCAAGTGGGAGACTGAAGGAAATATGCCCTAGAGGCAATAATAAAGTTATTATTTATTTCCTTATATCATGATAAATGTTTATTATTCATGCTAGAATTGTATTAACCGGAAACATAATACATGTGTGAATACATAGACAAACAAAGTGTCACTAGTATGCCTCTACTTGACTAGCTCGTTAATCAAAGATGGTTATGTTTCCTAACCATGAACAATGAGTTGTTATTTGATTAACGAGGATCACATCATTAGTGAATGATCTGATTGACATGACCCATTCCATTAGCTTAGCACCCGATCGTTTAGTATGTTGCTATTGCTTTCTTCATGACTTATACATGTTCCTATGACTATGAGATTATGCAACTCCCGTTTACCGGAGGAACACTTTGTGTGCTACCAAACGTCACACCGTAACTGGGTGATTATAAAGGAGCTCTACAGGTGTCTCCAAAGGTACATGTTGGGTTGGCGTATTTCGAGATTAGGATTTGTCACTCCGATTGTCGGAGAGGTATCTCTGGGCCCTCTCGGTAATGCACATCACTTAAGCCTTGCAAGCATTGCAACTAATGAGTTAGTTGCGGGATGATGTATTACGGAACGAGTAAAGAGACTTGCCGGTAACGAGATTAAACTAGGTATTGAGATACCGACGATCGAATCTCGGGCAAGTAACATACCGATGACAAAGGGAACAACGTATGTTGTTATGCGGTCTGACCGATAAAGATCTTCGTAGAATATGTAGGAGCCAATATGAGCATCCAGGTTCCCGCTATTGGTTATTGACCGGAGACGTGTCTCGGTCATGTCTACATTGTTCTCGAACCCGTAGGGTCCGCACGCTTAAGGTTACGATGACAGTTATATTATGAGTTTATGCATTTTGATGTACCGAAGGTTGTTCGGAGTCCCGGATGTTGATCACGGACATGACGAGGAGTCTCGAAATGGTCGAGACATAAAGATTGATATATTGGAAGCCTATGTTGATATCGGAAGTGTTCCGGGTGAAATCGGGATTTTACCGGAGTACCGGGAGGTTACCGGAACCCCCCGGGAGTATATGGGCCTTAGTGGGCCTTAGTGGAAGAGAGGAGAGGTGGCCAGGGCTGGGCCGCGCGCCCCTCCCCCCTAGTCCGAATAGGACAAGGAGAGAGGGGGCCGGCGCCCCCCTCCTTTCTCTCTCTCTTTTCCACCTCGCGAATCCTATTCCAACTAGGATTGGGGGAGAAGTCCTACTCCCGGAGGGAGTAGGACTCCTCCTGGCGCGCCCTATGATGGCCGGCCGGCCTCCCCCTCTTGAACCTTTATATACGGAGGCAGGGGCACCCCGAGAGACACAAGTTGATCCACGTGATCATATTCTTAGCCGTGTGCGGTGCCCCCTTCCACCATAGTCCTCGATAATATTGTAGCGGTGCTTAGGCGAAGCCCTGCTGACAGGTAGTACATCAAGATCGTCACCACGCCGTCGTGCTGACGGAACTCTTCCCCGACACTTTGCTGGATCGGAGTCGGGGATCGTCATCGAGCTGAACGTGTGCTAGAACTCGGAGGTGCCGTAGTTTCGGTGCTTGATCGGTCGGGCCGTGAAGACGTACGACTACATCAACCGACGGTGCCAGTTTCACTTGATCGGCGTAGACGTACGACTACATCAACCAACGCTTCCGTTGTCGATCTACTAGGGTACGTAGATCATACTCTCCCCTCGATTGTTCTGCATCACATGATCTTGCGTGTGCGTAGGAAATTTTTTGAAATTACTGCGTTCCCCAACACTAGCTACTAACTATGGACCCGTAGGTCTGAGGTAAACTACTCACACTTTATCGAAGGGGCTATGGTGTTGATGTAGAAGCCCTCCGTGATCGATGCCCCCTCTGGCGGAGCTCCGGAACAGGCCCCAAGATGGGATCTCGTGGATATAGAAAGTTGCGGCGGTGGAATTAGGTTTTTGGCTCCGTATCTGATCATTTGGGGGTACGTAGGTATATATAGGAGGAAGGAGTACGTCGGTGGAGCAACAGGGGGCCCACGAGGGTGGAGGGCGCGCCTCTCGGCCCTCCTACCTCGTGGCCTCCTCTTTTCTTTCTTGACGTAGGGTCCAAGCTCCCTGGTCTTGTTCGTTGAGAAAATCATTGTTCCCGAAGGTTTCATTCCGTTTTGGTACTCCGTTTGATATTCCTTTTCTTCGAAACCATAAAATCACTGGCCAATATTACCCACAAAGTACTCCTAATTGCTCGGACCCAGGCCTTGGGGCATGCTTCCAGCCGCCAGACGCCACTGTCGCGACTACTAGTTACTATACGTCGTGATGGTGCCAGATCTCCGTGCGAGAGACCCGCTAACTACTAACACAAGTGGAAGTAATACATAGTAGCCGTAGTATCCCAATAATGTCAAGAACAGTAGTGCTTGCCGCCTATAGCTATGGTCTATCTCAATTCACAGAGAGAATTTAGTATTCTCGAGTGTGTCACAAGCCGACAAGTTGTAACATCCCAAATTTTCAATTTGTAAATGTTATACATTAGATTTATGCATTGCATATCATATTTTATTTTGCATTTTGGTTGATCCTAGAAATTCTACGCAACTCAATGACCCACGGAGAGAGTTGGGGATTTCGTTATTTTCATATTTGAGTTTTTCTCAAATTTTGAGAATAGGATCATTTGATTTTATTTATTTTATCATCAATTATTTCTATTACAAAAATATGAGAGAGGGAATAAAATGACTTTCCCAAAATAAAGAAATATTGAGGATTTAATAATAAAATCAAATAAGATTTTATTTCGGAGTTTTTCGGTGTTTTATTTGAATTTAGGAAAAATGTGCGTTTTTCAAAATTTGCATTTAGGTCCCAAATAAATGTTCACCTTGTGCGGCTTGATTTTAGAAGCCCGTGAAAATTTATTTCGGAATTTTTGGAGTCCGTTTAGTATTTCTTTTTATTTTTCTTCCGAGGAATAAGTATTAAAAAAATACGACACGAGGCCGTGTCCGACTAGGACTCCGGCACCTGCCGGGCCTTTGTAACGTCCGAGGTGCAGAGGATCTTAGGATTCGTTATTTCCCTCGACCTGGATCTCTGGGACTCTGTCCTCTTGCAGGCTCTTTCACAATGCCCCGGGTCTAAAGCACGTGAGTGCTCCGACCTCTAGACTTAGTCTTCCTATCCGACCACTAGCCACCTGTTCTCTCGGAGCCCCTTTTACAGGCCGCGCGCGCTTCCCGGTAGCCCGCAGCTCGCCGAACCAGAAGTGGCCTGTCTTGAAGCATCTCCGCGCATGTTCTCTCGCATACTCTGTGCCGGAGGTGTCTGCATCCTCTGCCGCTCGCGTTTTCCGTGCTAGGCACATAATAGAGATACACCGGTAGTACTGTCGCCCGCGTTCATCTCTATTATCTTTTTCTCATTGAGTCTTACTATTAAACTACTAACCGACCATCCTTATATCTCTCATCTCGGGCCATCTGATCCGCTCATCTTCACGATTCGATAGTATCCTCTGTCAGAACCTCCACCTTGATTTTTCGGTACTTTCACAATAGTCTTCGTATAATTCTCGGAACACTGCTAGTCGCTCCTTATTCAAAGCGTCACCTAGCGGTGGATGGCTTCTCTCTCGTACGGACTATCTACTTCGTGGCTTTTCAACCAGACTTATGAATCAAATTTTGCCTTAGCTGATTAAAATTGCGTAGCTTCCAAAAGTCTGATTAGGATATGAACTGAAGTTTTTTCTTTTCGCGCGTCCTTTGTACTCTGGTTGCTCTCTTGTTTCATCTCTCGGAATGTTATTTGATATGTTCTCGAACTCATGATAGGCTCTATGTTGCTGAACTCTCTTGGATTAGTATTATCTCTCTCTCTATGTCTGAAGCTATCCTTTTTTAAACCAAGCGCAATAGATCTAGTATTCGTCGAACCACAGCGGAGTACTTTTATTGAGTACTCGCTTGTTTGTATCTTGTCTGCGATAGTGAATATACCGGCGCTCGCGCTCTGCCTGATTACCTCGAATCGTTAAGGCACTAAATTGCGGTATCTATCCTCTATTCTAGACGAGTGTCATGCAGTTACCTTGTAGATCTCCTCCTACATTTTTCTACTATCTCTGTGATTCTATTGACATTAAAGCCATAATATCACTTCCTCGCACGTCTATGTCAGCTATGATTTTGAATTAGTCAGTTGTTACTATAGTCTGGATTATAGTCCGTGATGACTTTATGCTCTCGCCTCTGTAGTGGGATGTATTGGTGTGACAGTCTTACCAGATCGATGCTAACACCGTGTCGCAGAGTCCTTTGAGGATCGCACCAGAATTCACTGTTACTGTGCATTTTCTGGATTCACCTCGCCGTCTTCTCTCAGCAATACACACTGTTCAAGTGTCTTGCAATCACCAATACGCAGTTGGCGGACCGGAGTTCACTCTGATTTGGGTGAGATACACAACGTGTGCTCGCACCTCTGCCTGTTAGGTAGCTCATATCAAATGGTCTACATACAGAAGCCTTATTGCATCTCCATTGGGTTTTTAAATTACATCCTGAAGGTGGCTCGGTTGTATATGTTCCTAAGAGACCCTATGTTGGGTACCTATGCCTTCCTTACTTCTGTGGTGAACCCGAAGGATTTCACGGTCATTGATCCCTTACTCTGAGGTTAACTTGGACCACCGGTTGAGTAAAGTTCTATGCAACATCATGAGCTATATTACTTCTGTGATTCAAACTGTAATAAAGTGTCTGAAAGTAATTTGTGTTTGGGGTTATGTGTGTTAATGGTATGCAGCTTTAATTGGTCTATTGAGCATAGCTGTGTGACAAGAACTGCGAGCTATCTCGTCCTGTTTTGTAAACTTCTATCCACTCAGTTCAATATGTACCCTAATTTAATTTCGTGATCTCCCGAATTATGGGAGGACCTAAACACAATAAGTAGGGCTTCTTTAATAATAACTATTGTCGCGTTGCTCTATAATTTTCATTTCTTTTTACTGGATCGGTAGTGGCACCCTATCGATACCCTTTGCAATGCGTTGTGGTTAACTAGAAAAACACAATAAACTCTATTCGTTCTGATCCATCCATTTCTCGCAAGCAAGAGTAATGTCGATATGTACGTTTTGCAATATACTGCGTACCCTCCAGTGTCCCAATTAACTCTTCTTATCTACGTGTTACTTGATCCTTTGCCTCAGCCTCGAGTATATTCTACCCTGTTCCTACCCATTGCTGATGCGTCTTGCAACGTATAATGATTGCAACATTATATCTCAAGAGCGCAATCAAGGCATCATGCATCTTCTATAGGGTCTCTTGTGTTCTATATCTCCAGTGATGCCGTTCGTGAGAGTGGTATGATTGACCTCACTCATATCTATTCCAAGTCCTCTCGCATGTTATCTGTTATCTAAGTGATTCTCATTAGACGCAAGTTTTATGTGTAATCTTGCTCTATACCATTCGACACTCTCGATAACTGAATCTGAGCCGCACTGCGATTCAACAACTCTTAGTAATCTTCAATGCTTACGAGTTTGTACTCGATCAGTGTCATTCCCAGCTGATTGACTACATCATCATCGTCAGGCTGACTGCTTGACCATTCTACCTATGTCCTTCATCCTCGGGACACAATCCCGACAGTGCTCTAAGCTTACATCGAACTTTCACCATCATATTGTTTGTCTTGAGAGACAACTCTGAATTCTGAGATGGCATCTTATCTATGGTTATAATAACCTTTTGCTTCACCATTCCCTTGGCTTGATGTCATCGCCGAGCGATTGCATCCTCATGGAGCCTCTCGACAAAATTTGTTGTCGTATCATCATCAACATTTTAACTCCTTCCAGGATACCAATCGAATTCATGATGAGAAATACCATCCTCCCCTCGATGATTTGTGTTACTCATCAGAATCCATCCGAGTACTGTGTGGTGTCAGCATTACTGATCCAGGGATGACACCGGAGCACAGAGATCAGACTGTTTGAGGTCTGGTCGCTACAGAGATGGTATCAGAGCACACGCTGACTGTAGGACACGACCACTAAGCACAAGACCTAGATCACTATTCACTCTCTTCTCTTCTGACCTCTCATCTTTTCTACTCTTTAGGATGGCGGATGCAAGGAACAAGTTCACACAACCGGATGAAGATACACCCTTTGGACGTCACTTGAAGGAAGTCACTAGATACCTGAACATAGGAGTACCAAGCTTCACCGGAACCTACAACGCCACTTTACCTGAAGAAGAGCGCTGGATGATTCAAGTTCAAGTTCCAGGAAGGACGTTCATGCCAGTCACTGAGCCCATAGAGTTTTCTTTTGATGCACCAACTTGGAGTCTAGGAAAGAGCATGGCAGCTCACATCGCCATGGGACGCATTGGAGAAGTCTACCGCAAGGATCTCAAGGATACTATCTACCAGATTTGTGGGCGCCGAGATGAACACTGGGAGATGATCAGCACCAGGAAGGATAGATCAATCGCAGCTTTTATCCAGGAGTTAAACCAGCACATTCGATGACAGGAGAACCAGATGTGCGCCGACATGATAGATCTGAAGAAGGCTAAGACTAGAATCAAGGAACTGGAGGAAGAACTCAAGGCTACACGTGAAGATTATGAAGAGGAAATTGAAGTATTGGTGGAGAAGAATGACGACCTGATCAAGAAGATTGGAATATTTATGGGAGGCCCTACACCCGTGGATGAAGACGAAGAACCCCAGGAGATTAGCCCGGAAGACTACATCATCATCGACGGCACCGACTCGGAACCAGATAGTAGCGATGATGACTATGTTGATGAAGCTGGAGCAGATATCATGGAGTCTGCAACCGAAGAATATTTCTAGTAGACCACCTCATTAGTAGTAGTAGTCCACCATGTAAATATAGTAGTCCGAGCACTTTTGCGATAGTTAGATCGATTGTATGCCCTTGTTTGATTGATTGAAGTGAATTGTTTGCTTTTGCCTCATGTGCATATGGGTAGTGTTTTCTCTTTAGACCCCCTCTATTCTTATATCTCATCTTTTCTAAACCCTCAGATGCCTCCGAGACGTGACCCCGGATTTGCCTTTCCACCGGAGCTCACCCAGTTGATCCAGCAGCAGAACACATTGATGCAGTTGCTAGTCCAGAATCAGAATCAGGGGAACAACAACAACAACCACCACCACCACCACCACCTGTTGACCACTTAGCCCGTTTTCTTAGGCTGAATCCGCCGGTGTTTTCCAGTAGCACCGAGCCGATAGTAGCAGATGATTGGCTCCGCAAGACAGCTAGGGAGTTGACCACAGCAGGATGCACAGATGCGGAGAAGGTGAAGTTTGCCGCACATCAGTTAGAAGGACCCGCAGCATCATGGTGGGAGAATTTCACAGCCACTTTCCCTGTAGACACTGTCACATGGGACCAGTTTCAGCAGGCTTTTCGTACTGCACACGTTTCAGCAGGAGCTATGGCCATGAAGAAGCGTGAGTTTCGCAACTTGCGCCAAGGAGGAAGGACAGTTGGCCAGTATGTGGAGGAATTTAGTAAGCTAGCACGTTATGCCCCAGATGACGTCGCTACGATGCAGCTAAGCAGGAGAAGTTTCTAGAAGGACTGAATGATGAGTTGAGCATGCAGTTGATGGTAGCAACCTTCAACAACTACCAGGAGTTGGTAGATCGTGCTCTTATGATTGAAGGGAAGCAGTAGCAAATTGAGAATCGCAAGAGGAAGTATGGACAAGGAAAGTACAATTCAGGAGCTCAGCAGAAGCCACGTTTTACCCCTGACCGGTTCT
>NC_053028.1:126108799-126213427 GCF_003073215.2 Triticum urartu
GACATCCGTGGAGACTTGATATTCGACGGATTCGAGCCCCTGCCGAGTGCGCCACACGGTCACGATGAGCATGATTTAGCTCTACCATCGGACGGTGTTCAGGAGACCGCACCGGCAACCGCTTCGACCCTCAATTCGGAGCCAATTGCGCCATCCATGGACGGGTGGATAGACCCCGCTACGGAGGCCACATTCTCAGCAGCGATCGAGCTGAGTATCGACCTTACCCTTCACGAGAGCCGTGACGCCAAACTGCCGGATTCTTCCCCGGCCACGGACTCCGAACCGCCTGCGCCCGTGCCTATCGAATCCGACCGGGCGCCGATCATGGAGTTCACCTCCGCTGATATCTTTCAGCACTCGCCCTGCGGTGACATACTGAACTCATTAAGGTCTCTCTCCTTGTCAGGAGAGTCCTGGCCGAACTATGTCCGGCAGGATTGGGATGCGGATGATGAAGAAATTCGCCGCCCACCCACCACCCACTTAGTAGCCACTGTCGACAATTTGACCGACATGCTCGACTTCGACTCCGAAGACATCGACGGTATGGACGATGATGTAGGAGACGAACAAGAACCACTGCCCACAGGGCACTGGACAGCCACCTCATCATATGATATATATGGTGGACACACCCAAAGAAGGCAATGGCGACGGGACAGCGGAGGATGACCCCTCCAAGAAGCAACCCAAGCTCCCACGTCAGCGGCGCCGCTCTAAGTCTCGCCAAGGCAAAAGCGGTGATACCGGCACAGGAGATAATAGAACTCCGGACAGTGCCGAAGATGATGACAATCCCCTCCAGCAAGATTTAAAGCAGGAGGATGGAGAAGCCAGCCCTCCCGAGAGAGCGACAGATGGAGAGGCGGAGGATGATAATTACATGCCTCCCTCTGAAGACGAGGCAAGCCTCGAAGATGACGATTTTTTCACGCATGAGGATCCCGTCGAGCAGGAGCGCATCAAGCGCCGGCTTATATCCACGGCAGATAGCCTTAAGAAAAAGCAACATCAGTTTCGAGCTAATCAATATTTGCTAGCTGATAGATGGACTGAAGTCCTTGCAGCCGAGGAATATGAACTCGAATGCCCCTCCAAGAGTTACCCAAAACGCAGGTTGCTACCCCGACTGGAGGAGGAAGCATTAAAACCTACATCTCCAGTGTATGACGCGGCTGATCGGCCACCTCGTGGCCTTGACAGAGAGACATTTCAGCCAAAAGCTCAGCCCGCACCCCGACGCCACTCAAATAAAAATGTCAAGGTACGGGGAAACACGCTAGACCTGCGAGACATGTTGGAGGACAAAGCAAAACACGCAAGATCGATGTACGGATCACGAGGGCACGCCACTATGCGAGACGATAACCGTCACGCCGGATACAGTAAAAGTAAATTCGGCCGGGCCGAACACAGCGGACAACACTCATTTGAGCTGTGTCGCGATATAGCCCTGTAACATCCCAAATTTTCAATTTGGAATGTTATACATTAGATCATAAATGCATATCATATTTTATTTTGCTTTTGGTTTTGATCCTAGAAATTCTACGCAACTCAAGGACCCACGGAGAGAGTTGGGAATTTCGTTATTTTCATATTTGAGTTTTCTCAAATTTTCAGAATAGGATCATCTGACTTTATTTATTTTATCATCAATTATTTCTATTACAAAAATATGAGAGAGGAAATAAAATGACTTTCCCAAAATATAGAAATATTGAGGATTTAATAATAAAATAAAATAAGATTTTATTTCAGAGTTTTCGTTATTTTATTTGAATTTCATTTAGGCCCCAAATAAATGTTCACCTTGTGCGGCTGGATTTTTGAAGCCCGGGAAAATTTATTTCAGGATTTTTGGAGTCCGTTTAGTATTTCTTTTTATTTTTCTTCCGCGCGTAATTTATAAAAAAAACGAACCGACCTAACGGGCCGTGTCCGACTAGGACTCCGGCCCGACTAGGCTATATAAGCCGGGGGAGGAGGCCCAGCCAAAACCCTAAGCCGCCCCAGCCCCAGCGCCGCGCCGCCTCGCCGCCGCACGCCGCTCGAGGTTCGCCGCACCTCTTTTTCCGCGCCGTTTTTTTTTCAAAAAACCGTTCGGTTTTTTCGTCGGTTTTTTTGTTTCGGCTTTTTTTAAATAGATCAGTTTTTCCGATTTATTTAAATAGCGAGCGTTCGTCCGTTCATTCGTTCTAACGAACGTTCGTCGTTTTTCTTTTTCTCGGATTTAACCCGCGATTTTTCTGATCGCGATTCCTGATCCGATTTTCTTTTTAGTATAACTTTTCGCTCGTTTATCGGAATCAGGCGATTCAAGCGCCTGGAGTTTCGTCTCGAAACCCTCTATCCGTTTAACCAACTTAAACAAGTTTTTTCTACTGTAAAATTTGCCTTAGATCCAGATTAGTAGAACGAAGTTGTTTTCTTTCGCCGTTTGACTTTCGTTGCTTCGTTCGATTTGATTCTTTTTACAAACCGGAGTTCTTAAGTTGAACCTTCTGGTTAGATCTCTTATTTGACTTTTACCTGTGCATTAGATGAGTACTTAATGTATGCTTGTTTGTTTGTCTGCGATAGAATACCTGGAGTGCACCGCCTGTTACTTCGAATCGCTAGGTTTCCCGGATCATCAGCAAGGCAAGTAACACTTTGATCATACCTTTCCTACTACCCAGTTTTATTGCATTGGATCAATCCTCAAACATTGCATGATTAGGATCTAATTAAATTGTGGGATGGGAAGTAGTTGAGGTAGTACCTATTACCTGTTTACTTTCAAACCTTTGGGAGTTACTTCTACGTTTGCTTATTATGCCATGCTATGCTAGTAGACGTGCATTGGGTGAGTGATATCCATGACAGATGTGAGTTTGTTAATTAATGGTTTATCTAAGGTGGCAACTTAAACACACATCTGGGTGGATTGAGGCACCTGGGTATTCCAGGACTTGCCTGTTTTCTTTTGGACCGCTGTCGGGGGTTTGGTGCGACATATGCCAACGGATGGCTTATCATGCTGGGGGCGAGTAGAACGTCGCCGGTGCCTGGAAACGGGATGAGGCAAAGACATGCCCGCCGGCGAATCTAACCCAGCTTCGGGGCTCTCCAGGGAGATAATACCCCTACTGCTGCTCTGCGGGGTCTCCGCATGATCACTATGGCAAAGTGCTTACATGGTTGCTCCTTGAGCTGTTCTCTGGTGGTAGGAGGGGGCAAGGCTAGCTCTCTCCCTTCTATGTGATTTGGTCTAGAGCTAATGGGTTCCAACCCTTTGCATGGGTGCCCTGGGTGGTTTATATAGGCCTACCCCCCAGGGGTACAATGGTAATCCGGCTGGGCGCGGGCCCAGCCGTCAGTGTCTCTGGCCTCCGTCTTTTCTGCTGACCGCTGGGGCCCGCCGACTGGCCAGGTACGGAGCCGACAGGCCGCGTCCGCCGTGGGCGGGTCTTGCCGGCTGTTGATTACTTTAGCCATACTTCTGATGACGCGGGCTTGATCATGAGGTCGTGGCAACAGCCCCGCCGCCTGGCGGGCGATCACTGTTGCCACTCCCCATCTCATCTTGATTAATGGCGCGTGGGCCCCGGGAGAGGGCTCGGCCGACTCCCCCGGGCCGACTCCCGACGGGTCCGACCTGTGGTTCTCCCGCCGTCTCCCGAGGTCTCACTGACTGGTGGGCCCTGCGGCCTCCAGGCCGTACAGACAAGCCATCGTGGGTGCAGGATTCGGCCCTGCGGTGCTGATGTCAGGGCCGGCATGGCAACAGTGCCACGCCGCACGGAGATCTTCCAGGGTACGGCGTGCTATGGTCATGCCTACCCTTGGTGAGGGGCGGGGGTGGGCTTTGCTGTAGCCATCCCCCTGCCTCGTCCCCTTTGATGAGGTCATGGGGTTTGTTGGAGTCGCAGGCCGACTTCCCAAAGCTGGCTTCTCTGGAAGTCGTCCCTGGGATTCGGCCGTGAGCGGGCAGTCGGCCGCCTTGCCGTCGACTCCTCAGGAGGCGGCTCTTTGTCCTGGGGTCTTGAGGGGCGCAGCCTGCCCCGATGTCTTGAAAGGTTATGGGACTCGGTATGGCCTACCCGTGGCCCATTACTCCGACAGTAGTCCCCGAAGCTGGTGAGGCGCCGCGGACGATCGGCCAAGAAGCCTCAGCAGTTTCTCTTTCCGGGTGCTCAACACATGGTCTTTGATTGACTTCTGCCGGGCCGACTAGAAGGAGTAGGACTTGCTCAACTCGGACTCACTCAATTCCGACTCGCTCAGTATTTCGAACGTCGCGGCGGGATTTAAGTGGCGTGCTAGCTAAGCCTCCAGGCCGCCGCCCGTTTTTGGCCTGTCACGCGAGGGCATGTGGCTAGGCCGTCCTGCCAGCCTACGCGCGCGATGGGACAGTCCCATAGGCGGGGCCCGCCACTACCGTGCCTCGGCGCCCGAGCGGATCCGCTGCGGCCCCGGTGGATGGTTGGGATTCCCGTGGAGGTACTGCGCGCAGTAACTTTATCGTGGATCGTGGGGGTCATGGGGTTGTGGGCGCAGTACATCCCCACGTCCGCCCCCTCGGCTTCGCAGCCCACGAGGCAATAAGTAGGGGGAAGAGGGGAGCACGCGCGCCCCTCCTTCCCACTACTCCTCGTTCTCTTCCTCCTTGCTGCTCCTCGCTCTCCTCCTTCCTCTTCTCTTCTTCGCTCCGCCGCACGCCCAAGCTTCGGCGAACGCTGCGGCGACAGCTTGCGATGAGTTCTTCCTCCGCCGCTGCGCCTCCCCCAGTGTGCTCCGGCACCTGGGATGGCTCTGAAGTTCATGAAGACCACATTGAGTTCCTCCACCGGACCCGTCGGCTTCCCGGCGAGGATCGCGTGCAGGTGCGTTTTGCGCCGAAGGGGGAGATTTCCACCGCACCGCAGGAGGGCGAGCGGGTCATCTTCCGCTCGCACTGCCTGCGCGGGCTGGGGTTGCCGGCGAGCAGTTTCTTCCGGTCCTTCCTGGAGTTCCACGGCCTCCAGCCGCACCACCTCACCCCCAACGCAGTGGTGCTGCTGTCCGCCTTCATGGCCACGTGCGAAGGCTTCCTCGGAGTCCTCCCCACCCTCGAGCTCTGGGGGGAGTTCTTCTTCTCCAAGCTCGGCACCCAGGCTGCGGGCGTGCCGGCTCAGTGCGGCGCTTTCATCGTCGTGCGAAGGTCGGGGGCCGACAATCCCTTCCCCTCCATCTCGCTGATCAAGTCGGTGAAGATGTGGCAGAGATCCTACTTCTATGTCAAGAACGCCTCCGCGAGGGGAGACTGGGTCAACTTGCCGGCTTGGCGACTGCCCAACTGGTCGTACCGGGCCAAGTCACTGACGCCTGCGGGAGCCGGCGCCATCACGCGACTCCGAGTGCTGACGCAGTCGGAGGGTCTGACTGGTCCGGATCTGCTGGCCGCCTTCGTTTCGCGCCGAGTTCTCCCACTCCAAGGCCGCCCTCATATGATATGCCAGATGAGCGGGCACCGCGACCCGAGTCGGATGTGCACCAAGGACATGCCTCACGAAGAGGTGGCCTTCATGGTGAACTACCTCTCGAACAGCAGACTCCTAGAGGACTGGCGATTCGGCAAGGAGCCGTACTCCCGCGCCAACCCCCTGCCCGTGGTGAGTCGCCTTTCTTTTCTTTCTTTGGATTGTCTTCTTCTTGCCGAGTTTTGTTTTGACCAGTCGGCTTTGGTTAGAATCCCCTCCTTCACCCACCAGCCATCACCTCGGGGCTGGCCCGCGAGTTCCTCACCGACCGGGCGGAGAGCGACGTCGACGACCCCGATCTGGGGGCGGCGGCTCTGGAAGATGATGCCGAGGGAGGAGGAGGAACAGCGAGCGACTTCAGGCCTTCAGCCACTTTCGCCGACTGGCCTGACAACGACGCCGAGGGAGAAGTTGCCCCTCGCCATCGGCCAGGAGCCAGCCAGCCTGGCGCGGGTTCTTCTGCCGCGCCGGGCGCTCCAGGCGGCGGGAAGAAGCACAGGGCCGTGCCGACCTTGTTCGGCAGTCGGCCGAAGAAGCCCAAGGGTTCGGCTGCGGCGACCCGGCGGGACAAGGCGGCCGTGAAGGCCATCCGCTTTCGTAAGGAAGTGAAGAAGCCGCCGTTGGTCTCTGCGTAAGTATTCTGTCTTCAAAGTTTTATTCTTTCTTCATGATTTGTCTGAGTCTCTGCTTGCCCCTCTTGCTTCACGGCTCCCCTCTTTCTTGAGAGGGTCACCGCCGCCTCCGTTATGGGGTCAGCGGAGACGTCCGCCACCACTCGGCGGATTGACCCTGCTGCTGACCTCCGGGAGGCGATGGAGCAGAATGCACAGGAGAAGCGCAACGAAGAAGAGGCCCTCCGCCTGGAGAAGGCGGAGGCCGGCAGGGCGGAGGCCTCCGCTAAGAAAAAACTAGCGGAGGCCGAAGCCGCCGCGGCGGCGAAGCAGCAGGCTGAGGAAGCTGCAAAAACAAGTTAGACGTCCTCTAATTGTTGTTGCAAGTTTTACATGGCTGAAGTAGGGTTCTAGCAAGAACGTTTTCTTACCTACGTGAAAGCCACAACGTGATTTGTCAACTTCTATTTACCCTTCATAAGGACCCTTTTCATCGAATCCGCTCCAACTAAAGTAAGAGAGACAGACACCCGCCAGCCACCTTATGCAACTTGTGCATGTTAGTCGGTGGAACCGGTCTCACGTAAGCGTACGTGTAAGGTTGGTCCGGGCCGCTTCATCCCACAATACCGTTGAAGCAAGATAAGAATAGTAGCGGCAAGAAAGTTGACAACATCAACGCCCACAACAAATTGTGTTCTACTCGTGCAAGAGAACTACGCATAGACCTAGCTCATGATGCCACTGTTGGGGAACGTTGCAGAAAACAAAAATTTTCCTACGGTTTCACCAAGATCCATCTAGGAGTTCATCTAGCAACGAGTGATCGGATTGCATCTACATACCTTTGTAGATCACGCGCGAAAGCGTTCAAAGAACGGGGATGAGGAAGGCGTACTCGACGTGATCCAAATCACCGGAGATCCTAGCGCCGAACGGACGGCACCTCCGCGTTCAACACACGTACGGTCAGCGTAACGTCTCCTTCTTCTTGATCCAGCAAGGGGGAAGGAGAAGTTGAGGGAGATGGCTCCAGCAGTAGCACGACGGCGTGGTGTTGATGGAGCTGCAATACTCCGGCAGGGCTTCGCCAAGCACTAGGAGGAGGAGGAGGTGTTGGAGAGGGAGAAGGAGGCAACCAAAGGCTTGGATGAAAAGCCCTCCTTCTCCCACTATATATAGGAGGGCCAAGGGGGGGGGGCGCCGGCCTAGGAGATCCAATCTCCTAGGGGGCGGTGGCCAAGGGAGGTTTCCCTTCCCCCCCCCCCCAAGGCACCTAGGGGGTGCCTTCCACTTGTGGGACTCTTCCCCTTTTGGAACCCTAGGTGCATGGGCCTCTTGGGGCTGGTGCCCTTGGCCCATATAGGCCAAGGCGCACCCCCTACAGCCCATGTGGCCCCCGGGGCAGGTGGCCCCACCCGGTGGGCCCCCGGGACCCTTCCGGTGGTCCCGGTACAATACCGATAACCCCGAAACTTGTCCCGATGGCCGAAATAGCACTTCCTATATATAATTCTCTACCTCCGGACCATTCCGGAACTCCTCATGACGTCCAGGATCTCATCCGGGACTCCGAACAACATTCGGGTTACTGCATATACATATCCCTACAACCCTAGCGTCACCGAACCTTAAGTGTGTAGACCCTACGGGTTCGGGAGATATGTAGACATGACCGAGACGACTCTCCGGTCAATAACCAACAGCGGGATCTGGATACCCATGTTGGCTCCCACATGCTCCACGATGATCTCATCGGATGAACCACGATGTCGAGGATTCAAGCAACCCCGTAAGCAATTCCCTTTGTCAATCGATATGTTACTTGCCCGAGATTAGATCGTCGGTATCCCAACACCTCGTTCAATCTCGTTACCGGCAAGTCACTTTACTCGTACCGTAATGCATGATCCCGTGACCAGACACTTGGTCACTTTGAGCTCATTATGATGATGCATTACCGAGTGGGCCCAGTGATACCTCTCCGTCATACGGAGTGACAAATCCCAGTCTTGATCCGTGTCAACCCAACAGACACTTTCGGAGATACCCGTAGTATACCTTTATAGTCACCCAGTTACGTTGCGACGTTTGGTACACCCAAAGCACTCCTACGGTATCCGGGAGTTACACGATCTCATGGTCTAAGGAAAAGATACTTTGACATTGGAAAACTCTAGCAAACGAACTATACGATCTTGTGCTATGTTTAGGATTGGGTCTTGTCCATCACATCATTCTCCTAATGATGTGATCTCGTTATCAATGACATCCAATGTCCATAGTCAGGAAACCATGACTATCTGTTGATCAACGAGCTAGTCAACTAGAGGCTTACTAGGGACATGTTGGTGTCTATCATTCACACATGTATTACGATTTCCGGATAACACAATTATAGCATGAATAAAAGACAATTATCATGAACAAGGAAATATAATAATAATCCTTTTATTATTGCCTCTAGGGCATATTTCCAACATCTCTTCCCCATGTCTATCTTGTCCCCTAACTAGCTTTCCCACCATGGCCGAGCGCCGCCGTCTGCCATGGCCGCCGGGAACCTAGATGCAGTGCTCTGTTGCTCGAACCATCGAGTCCTGCGTGCTCCCGGAGCCATGTGGAGTCCGCCTAGCACCTCATCCCACTCGCTAACGCACCGTAGCAACCAACCCGTCGTTGGCCAAATGCCGACCGCCGCACAAGTCGTCGTCGCCGTCAACCTAGGCCATCCCAGCTGCTACCGCTGCCACCACTAGATGCGCGAGAGCGCCAGCAAGCCGTAGCAACAAACCACGCTCAAAACGGTGCCCTGTAGAGCATTCCCGAGCCGCTCTGTCGTCTCTGTCGTCGCCGGCGACGAGCCGTGGGTCAACTCCGGCGTGTTGACCCGGGGTTTGACCCCGTCTGACCAGGGTTTGACCACCCTGGGTCACTGACGCGTGGGGCCAGCCCTGCTAATTAACCCAGGTTAGTGTTAACTTATTTAGTTAGTTTAATTAGCCTCTGACATGTGGGCCCAAGCCCCTAATTAGTTAACTCGAGATTAATTAGAGCTAACTAATTTAGTTAACTAAACTAGACACTGACATGCGGGCCCCGCCCTGCTAACAGCCTGGTTAGGGTTAGTTTAACACTAACTAACTCAGTTAGTGGACTGAGTCACTGACCAGTGGGTCCCACTGGTCAGGTTTGACCCGGACCAGCCCCTGTTGACCTGCTGACATCATTCTGACGTCAGGCTGACGCGGTAATGCTTTCTGGATTTTAAATAAATTGGAAATGATTTATTTAATTCAGAAAATGTCCAAAACTTCCAAAAATCATAGAAAATCAACCGTAACTCCAAATGAAATAAATTATATATGAAAAATTATCAGAAAAATTCAAGGAATCTGTTTATTACATTTCCATGCATGTTTGAACAATGTTGTCCTCTGTTTTGGACAAAACAAATAAATGGCATTTAACTAATCATATATGGAGTTTGAATTTGAATCTTGTATTCAAACCAACTTCATTTAATTGTGTTGCTAGTTGCATTAGCTCAATCAACAACTTATTGCCATGTCATGATCATGCATCATATTGTTGCATTGCATTGATTGTATTCTTCCTTGTTTGCCGGTAATTGCCCCCTCTCAGTAGACGTTGTTCCCGACGCTGTGATCGTTGACACTGATGAAGGCCCAATGATATCTTCAGAAGTGCCAGGCAAGCAAAAACCCCTTGTTCATTCCGATACAAACCCACTCTCTCGCTCCTGCTCTCTTTTACTGCATTAGGACAACAATGATTCAACTGTACATGCTGCGGTAGTTGAACCCCTTCCTTTGCATGACCTGTCATTGCCACAGTAAATAGATGAAACCCACTAGCATGAGTAGGAGTTGTTTGAGCCCTGATGTGCCTACTCATTCATGCTTGTTTGTCATGCCTGCTATTGCTTAGAGTTGAGTCAGGTCTGATTCATCGAGGATGAATCGGAGGTGTGTAAACATGTCCTACTGTTGAGAGCTAACTGTGTGAACATGATTTGGTAAAGGTAGCGGTGAGAGGCCATGTAGGAGTACATGGTGGGTTGTCTCATTGAAGCCGTCCTCAGGAACTGAGTTCTGTGTTTGTGATCCATGAAACAGTTACTACCACACATTGGGCCCGAAACCAATGGACCCTCTCGGCTTCTTAATCACCCTAGTACTCTGTCCAGGAGTTGCAACTAGTTTCTGGTGTTTGTAGGTTATGTGTTGGCGGCTATGCGTAGCGCTGACCCTAGGGGTGGGCTATGTTGCGGTAGATACACCGTGGCACGGTGTACTGGGCGCCCGTTTGGTGTCTCGGGAACCCTGTTCACATCGTTCGGGGCCGTATGTGGAAACCTCGGCCGGACTCCCTGCGAATGGAACCTGGATAGGCGATAAACCTGGACTAGAGACTTGAGTGTTTAGGTAGGCCATGGCCGACACACTCGTTGGGCTTCCGCTTGAAGGTTGCCGAGTACATGTCGTGTAAACGGCGGTAAGTGGTTAGAGCGTGTGTGAAGAAGTACACCCCTGCAGGGTTAACATCATCTATTCGAATATCCGTGTCTGCGGTAATGGACTTCTGGGTTGCCTATAACAGTTCATAGACAAGTGAAAGTGGATACTTTAAAATGCGCAAGATAAGTGCACTGGTAGAAAAAGGGCCTATAGTCCCGGTTCGTAAGGGCCTTTAGTCCCGGTTCCGGAACCGGGACTAAAGTGTCGGTACTAATACCTCCCCCCTTTAGTCCCGGTTCAATCCAGAACCGGGACTAAAGGCCCTCCACGTGGGCAGTGCGCAGAGCCCAGTCAGGAGACCCTTTGGTCCCGGTTGGTGGCACCAACCGGGACCAATAGGCATCCATGCGTCAGCACTTCTGTGGCTGGGGTTTTTGTTTTTTTTGAAAGGGGGGGGGGGCTTGGGGGTTTTGGGGGGTTAATTTAGGTGTTTCATATATTGTGTTAGCTAGTTATAATTAATAGAGAGAAGTGTCCTCTGTTATGTCCGTGCTTGGTTGACGCTACGTACTATACATACGTATAGAGAGGACTAGACACGCTAGCTAGCTAGTAAGCAAATGAAGGAAACAGAAGATCGTCATGAACATATATGCATACAGAGAGAACTGATATCGACCACCTCTCCTTCTCCGAGAGATTGGTCGAACAACAAGTTCTCGTATATCTATCTGACACTACCGGCTACATATATACAATAATTATCTCTTACAAATATAATCATATGGACTCAGGGTCCACATAGAATTCTCCATCTTCAGGGATCACGTGGTCAAGAAAGAATGCCGCCAATTCCTCTTGAATTGCTCGCATGCGAGCTGGTGCTAGGAGTTCATCCCGCTTCCGAAACATCTAATTTGAAGAAGGGGGTCAATACATATATATATATATAAATGAATGAAACTCAACACAAATGATGGTAATAAAATAAAATTGTGAATGTTGTTATTTACGTACTTCATATTGTTCGTTAGAGTACCCGCCCCGCTCACAGGTCGTGTGGCGGATGGACTCGCAGATGTAGTATCCACAGAAATCATTCCCTTGTTCCTGCCACAACCACTTTACAAGAAATAGAGGTCAATCAAACTGATAAGCAAGAATGCTAAATGGTATTGATGAAACTAGCGCTTGAATCACTAGGAGATGCGCGGAACATGCTACTATAGTACTTACTTTCGGGTGTCTAAATTCCAGCTCCTTCGGCAGTCCCGGAACTGTTTTGGTGAATTTTCTCCAAACCCTGCCGGACAAAGAAAACAATTACTTGATATCAGGAAATGAACAAAGTTGCTGATATGGTGGATAATGATCGATTTAACTTACTTCTTGAGGATTTCAGTCATGTCCGCATACTCCTTGGGATCTTTTCGTTTAGAGTCCAAGACGGTTACTACTCCCTGCTCAAGCTTAATCTCTAGGAGAATATAGTGGAAACTGCACACACATGCATAACTCATGAATTACATTACTATAACCTTGACTAATATATAAGGGAAACCGAATACGCACAAGACAGTAACACTCACCTGAAGTTGTAAGGAAAGAGTATTATATCTTTGTTTTGATTTATTACGAACGATCGTAGCAAGTTGGCCTCGGTAGCTGCGGCATGAAGTTTAACCTGAGTTGCATCTATGAGATATGTGTTAATGAACCCAATATCACCAACTTGTTTTTTCTTCAATTCGGCGATCTTCAATCTGCATAATATAGTGAGGATGATTATAAATACATGCAATGAAAGAGCTAAGCTATATAGAGAAACTTAATGACAGAAGTAGTACTACTTACAGACAGTAGCAGGCGACCGTTGTTTTATCGAGGGCCAATTGATTGAAAAACTGATAGAACTCCTCAAATGGAACAGGCAATAGATCAATTCCAACGAGGTCATGCTCCTTTTTAACTTTCACATACAAAGTACTCCTCCCCTAGAGTCTCTGCAGATTTTCAAGTACCAATCATGCAATCTTCGCATCATCGTTGATAGAGATCTTTCATCTTTGACGAGAGGCTTCCCGTACTCGTATCTTTGTATCTGCACCTCCATGGGTTCATAATGTACTTCGTCGGGCAGGTAATCTGCAAGATTGCTATAACCGGGCACCATCCTCGGATCATTAGCGACGTTGTGGCTAGGCACCTTGAGCGGGGGGCACGATTGCTTCGCTTGTTCGCCGAGCTGGGCAATTTATTTCCCAGCTCGTCGTTCTTTCAGCCTTTGATCACTGACAGTACTTCCCGACCGCTCCTCTTCGGCAAATTCCTTTCCAATAATGCGGTCATAGTTTCCTTTCGGCGGATCAGACTTCGGTGGTTTTGTCAGGGCAGCCAGAGTGCGCTTCACTTTCACCCGATCTACCTTCTCCTCTGGAGGTGGATGTTTCTTTTCTTTCACCCCTTCAAAGAAGTTCCTCACTTCTTCTCGCGCGATCTCGGCGTTCTCCTCCAGGGTCCTCTCATATGGTAACTTCTCTGGAGTCTTCAGAGAAGGACCGAATCTGTATGTCCTCCCGCCTCTGGTTGTACTGCTAGACGCCGACCGAGCAGACGGAGCGGTTGTCTTCTTTACTTGCTTAAGCGGCGGAGGAGAAGGACTACGACGCGCCGGAGCAGCTGGAGCGGCGGCAGGTCTCTTCCGCCCTTGCTGACGAGGCGGAGAAGGAGGAGGCTGGCTGCTCGGGCGCGTCGGCGCAGGCGGAGAAGGAGGCGGAGTGCCGCCACGCGCCGGAGAAGGAGCCGGCCGAGGGCCCTGATCGTCACTCGCCGGAGGAGGAGGCGGTAGAGGCGGAGTGCCCTGACTCGCCGGAGGAGGAGGAGGAGGCGGTGGCGTCCAGTTTGGAAGGTTGATGAGCTCCTTCCG
Source organism: Triticum urartu (assembly GCF_003073215.2). NCBI lineage: Eukaryota > Viridiplantae > Streptophyta > Magnoliopsida > Poales > Poaceae > Triticum > Triticum urartu. The sequence goes on from NC_053028.1 coordinate 126,122,325, forward strand.
CCATAGGCATGGAGTCTTCAGAGCAGACCCCAGCCGAGTCTCCCCTTCTCCGGTAGGGTGGTCAAGCTGGAGGTCCTCAAATCCCTCCGTTATCTCATCCACCATCACCCTAGCATATCCTTCTGGAATCGGCCGGCAGTGAAAAGTTGCGCTGGGTTCAGTAGGATAAACAGAGCCAACAACCACCTTGACCTTCAAATGCATCCATTGCATCATAAGGTGGCAATTTTGAGACTCCGTTATAGCATCCACGGGATAGCTGGCAGGAGCCATCAAGGCATGCTCCAGCTGAAGCAGCTCGGTGGAAGCCACGCTGCTTCTGCGCTGAGATGGCGGGGTAGCTTTGGGGGAGGCTTCGGCAGTACGTTTGCTGCGATTTGCTTCTCGTTCCTCTATCGCGTCTACCCTTGCTTGCAGCGCCTGTATTTGGGTCTGCTGCACTTTTTTCCTCCTCTCATGGGATTTGTAACCGCCTGTGTCCAGAAACCCAACCCTCCACGGAATGGAGCCTGGCGTGCCTCGTTTCCGTCCAGGGTGCTCAGGATTCCCGAGGGCCATTGTGAGCTCGTCGTTCTCTCTATCTGGAAAGAACATCCCTTCTTGCGCTGCTTCGATATACTGCTTAAGCTTACTGACTGGTATGTCCATTTGATCATTCGTCCAAATGCACTTCCCTATTACAGGGTCCAGTGTTCCGCCAGCCCCGAAGAACCAAGTCCGGCAACGGTCTGGCCAATTAATTGTCTCTGGTTTGATCCCTTTATGAACCAGATCATTCTCAGTCTTGGACCACTTAGGCCGGGCTATGAGGTAGCCACCTGACCCCGTGCGATGGTGAAGCTTCTTCTTTGCAGCATTTTGATTGTTTGTCGCCGACATCTTCTTACTCTTTTCTGATGTCTTGTGGGCCACAAATGCGGGCCAGTGATCTCTGATCTTCTCATATCTGCCCTTGAATTCTGGTGTCTCATTATTTTCGACAAACTTATTCAGCTCTTTCTTCCACCTCTTGAATAGTTCTGCCATCTTCTTCAGAGCAAAAGACTTGATTAATTTCTCTTTAACTGGGTTCTCTGGATTATCCTCAGGCGGTAGGGTGAAATTTGACTTCAGCTCAGTCCAAAGATCATTTTTCTGCATATCATTGACATAAGACACCTGAGGGTCTTCTGTAGCCGGCTTAAACCATTGCTGGATGCTTATCGGGATCTTGTCCCTAACCAGAACCCCGCACTGAGCAACAAATGCGCTCTTTATCCGGAGGGGTTCAATAGGTTGGCCGTCGGGCGGGATTGCTATGATCTCAAACTTTTCATCCGAGCTCAACTTTTTCTTCGGGCCTCGTCTCTTTACCGAAGTTGTGCTCGATCCAGAGGGCTAGAAAAAAGAACAAAGACTTAATTAATATGTGTACATACCAAAACAATGAATGCATCAATCAACTAGTCAGCATAGGCTTAACTAATATATATACCTGACCGGACTCGGTTCGGTCACCGGAGCCATCATCACGGTCTCCTTCTTGCACCGGCATTGGGTCACCGGAGCCGTCCTCATGTTCTTCTTCTTGCACCGGGATTAGGTCACCGTAGCCAGCTTGTTCACCCTCTCCTTCCAGACCATCGGTTTCGTTGAGAAACAACGAGATGGCATCACTTCCTTCTGCGATTATGTCCCTCAACAACGCTTCTTTTGTTTCTTCGTCTAGGGCGGTGTCCATAGTTTCTACAAATATTTACAACATGGCAATTATTATTCAAACATGACAGATGGATATATTAGTGCCATTCGTCGCACTGCTCCAGGTGTTTGGAGCGCAGACTGTTCTTGTGTTCATCGACATATGGGGTCACCAAGGTAGAGTTCTGTAGAACTGTGTAGTGTGCTTGAGACCAAGAATATCCGTCCATGCATATTATTGAGTCTCTTCCAAGAGTGCCTTTTCCAGTCAGTCTCCCCTCATACCGCGATTTAGGGAGACCTATCTTGTTAAGGCCAGGAATGAAGTCAACACAAAACCCGATAACATCCTCTGTTTGATGGCCCATGGAGATGCTTCCTTCTGGCCTAGCGCGGTTACGGACATATTTCTTTAGGACTCCCATGAACCTCTCAAAGGGGAACATATTGTGTAGAAATACGGGCCCCAGGATGACAATCTCGTCGACTAGATGAACTAGGACGTGCGTCATGATATTGAAGAAGGATGGTGGGAACACCAGCTCGAAACTGACAAGACATTGCGCCACATCACTCCTTAGCCTTGGTACGATTTCTGGATCGATCACCTTCTGAGAGATTGCATTGAGGAATGCACATAGCTTCACAATGGCTAATCGGACGTTTTCCGGTAGAAGCCCCCTCAATGCAACCGGAAGCAGTTGCGTCATAATCACGTGGCAGTCATGAGACTTTAGGTTCTGAAACTTTTTCTCTGGCATATTTATTATTCCCTTTATATTCGACGAGAAGCCAGTCGTGACCTTCATACTGAGCAGGCATTCAAAGAAGATTTCTTTCTCTTCTTTCGTAAGAGCGTAGCTGGCAGGACCTTTATACTGCTTCGGAGGCATGCCGTCTTTTTCGTGCAAACGTTGCAGGTCCTCCCGTGCCTCAGGTGTATCTTTTGTCTTCCCATACACGCCCAAGAAGCCTAGCAGGTTCACGCAAAGGTTCTTCGTCACGTGCATCACGTCGATTGAGGAGCGGACCTCTAGGTCTTTCCAGTAGGGTAGGTCCCAAAATATAGATTTCTTCTTCCACATGGGTGCGTGTCCCTCAGCGTCATTCAGAACAGCTAGTCCACCGGGACCCTTTCCAAAGATTATGTAGTGTAAATCATTGACCATAGCAAGCACGTGATCACCGGTGCGCATGGCGGGCTTCTTCCGGTGATCTGCCTCGCCTTTGAAATGCTTGCCTTTCTTTCGACATTGATGGTTGGTCGGAAGAAATCGACGATGGCCCAGGTACACATTCTTCCTGCATTTGTCCAGGTATATACTTTCAGTGTCATCTAAACAGTGCGTGCATGCGTGGTATCCTTTGTTTGTCTGTCCTGAAAGGTTACTGAGAGCGGGCCAATCGTTGATGGTCACGAACAGCAACGCCTTAAGGTTAAATTCCTCCTGTCTGTGCTCATCCCACGTACGTACACCGTTTCCATTACTTGATGGTCACGCACATATCCAATCATCTTGATCACATGTGGGCTCAGTGGATCACCTTCCTTTAGCTTACAATCCATCAAGGATCGCCAGACATTGAACCTTTCGGTCCTAGCCTGCACCTGAAACATGCTCTTGAGACTCTCGATCATATCGAAAGCCCCAACGTCTTCGAAATGCTACTGCAAATTGGGCTCCATACAAGCCAGCATGAGGCAGCTGATCTCGTTTGATTCATCAACGAGTTTCTGGTAGGCATTCTTGGTTGTGGTACTAGCATTATCGGCAGGTTCCTCTGGAAGCGGATCCTCTAGAACATGTTCCTTTTTATCATGCTTGAGAACAATTCTCAAATTTCTATACCAGGTAGTAAAGTTTGTTCCATTCAGTTTATCCTTTTCCAAAATTGATTTCAATGCAAAGTTGGGTTGAGCAGGTGGTGCCATTGATCTACAATAGAAAAATATGCAATCACTAAGCAATGTGTTTATGTAGAGTAATTCTAGCCTTAAACAGAAATACTCCCACTGAAGTCAGCATCCCTCCGCAAACTCTCAATGATTCAGGATCCGACTAGCACATGTGACTAGTGAGCTTTAGCATCACTGCTAGACAACATGCCTATCCGGTAAGCAACACCTTGCTAATCATATCTCTATACGACTCCTGTCGGTCGGCTAGGTATCTCATACCCCGGCTCCCGACCTCTTTTGCCACCAGGCCCAAAACCGTTTTGATAGCCTTGTCAAGTTAACCTAATGCAGTGCATGTTCGTGTCCGAAAGGAACCCTTCAGTTCAAGGACACCTAGCAGCACCCCAATTTTATGAGCCCACTACTAGACGTACTTGACGTGCGAAGGTGCAACACCGGGAATGGCAATTTACTTAATATTCATGAGGGATCTTTCTACCATTCTAACATGCATAGAAACAAAGAAGCATAACAATCACAAGTAAAACATATATTGTGAAATAGTATGGCTCCTTCATGGATGTTCTTCCAGGTCGGCTCCAACTCCGATGACCATCTAGAAACTCCATCTTATTTGTCATGCCGGGACGCCAAGCCACCAACCTGATCTCTATTATCCAACTACTACAACTAGTAATGAATTTTACATAGAGTCACAAGTCAACACGCAGGTCGTTATACAATATAATGACAGCACTTTGGCTCCTGCCGACTGACAAACATGACACATAGGACATGTATAATTTACACACATGCATCACATACACATGAGCCATACTATTTCACATCAAACCTGCAAGACAAAGTTGCGCATAGAATCACATTCTATCGGTTTGAGTGATCGTGTACGAAATACAAGGCGCTACGCACACGGCGGTCCCGCTAGCCGGTTAGCTGGCGGGGTTCGAAGGGGCAGCGCCCCTCGCCGGTGCGGGAAGTGCCCGACGTTTTCGGAAATCATAGATCACATCTGAACTCCGATCACACCAAATTTACTGATCTGACCGATCTTATCGATCATCGCGAGCCCGATTCGGATTTACATTTCACTGTTAACCCCGATGGCGGATACCGACAAGTAGAGGTAGGTTGTGTCACGACCTCATCGATTCCGATCATCAGAAAACATAGCCACTCGAACCCCATGTGCAGTTGATCTCATCAACCGTGCACACAGCCGATCTCATCAACGACAACAGATCTCATCTATCGCCTCCACATACCTAATATGCATACATCTGAATCCAAATCCTATAGCAGAGTCTCTGATACCACTTTTGGGTTCTACGGTAGGGTGCGTCGACTGCAAATTAAAATTTTCCTACGCGCAGAACAACCAAGAACATGCTACGGGAGATGGATCACAGTTTGTTACCACTAGACGCGCAGTGCCGTGCAGCGGAAGAAGAGTTGGGGCAGCGCGTCCGCGTGGATCGTCTCCTCCTTGTACAGCTGGTAGTCGGTTCCCACGTACAGGTTTGCCGGAGTGGCGCAAGTGCACCGCCTCTAACGATATCCGCGCGTGCAGGAGGAACGTCGTGCGGTGGACTGCTAGGTCCGATCACACAACCGGCGGCGAGTAGAGGTGTCTATTCGCAACACATGCAAACCCTAGTGAAAGCACCGAAGCGATCAAAATCGCATGAGTGTGCGGCACCTCCACTTTATATACGCGTCAGTTGTGGGCTCAACACTTGGGCCTCGCACAGACCCTAAATACCATAAGTCTACTCGGCCACAATCCGAATACAGCTCGGATCACATCTGACCAGTGTCCTCGGATCCGACCTCATAGGTTCCTTCCCTTAAGCGCTCGACCCCTTAGGTTCAAGCCAGCGTGGTCGCAGTTCGGATCACCTCCCAACTCCACAGTTTGTAGCGGCCTCTAGCAAGGCATGCCGAACACCAAACAGACTATGAAGCTGGTTAGGCAAACCTATACATCATACTTCCATTCCTTTTGCCACATGATATATGTTGTCGGGCTCAAGGCGAGTCTATCATCCTTGTGCTAGCCTGACCTCTTTCTCGTTCCAGTGATGCCGACCACAAACCGGATTATCTCATAATCCTTGTCGCATGGCCGTGCTTATTCTGGTCAGATCACACGAGGGGCCTAGAGTATATCTCTCCTGATCGGAGGGGAAAATCCCATCTTGCTCGACCACGTCTCGCAGCATGGTTCTGGACAAACCCTAAACCTACCTTTATAACTACCCAGTTACGGAGTAGCGTTTGGTCGGCCCAAAGCAAGTCTGTCACCATCCCGAGTACATGCGTCAGCTCAGGTCTTAGGACATAGAACGTATGTTGTACTCGAGACTCACAGATGACATTCGTTGCGTCTCATAGTTGGGTCTGTCCGACTCGGACCTTATCTCGACTCGGATTCGACTACGACGAATCCGACCAGATCCTTCCAAGTCCATATTATCCGGTTAGCATCCAATGCTCCATGGCTAGTGAGACCAAACCATCGACCATGTCATATGCTAGTATAGTTGGCTCCGCGTCCACACAACCCTTTCAACTAGGGACCTTTTAGGACAATCATCATACAATGCATAGTCGCACAAACAAGTCATGTACTTGCTGATACGCATCATTGATAATGTCCAAGGACTATCTTTATTCATAAACACATAGGAAATATCATCATACATGATTACCTTTAGGGCATATCTCCAACAAGCGGTTACATGGAGGCGGACAACTTCACTTCCCGGGGCTTTGGTAGCGGAGGTTACAAAGGTGGAATTGGAGAGCGCCGAGGAGGAACTAGAGAAGGCGAAGGCAATAGCCGGAGCTACAGTTCTCGGGGCTCATGCCCAGACATGGGGAACTGGCGTCGGCGATCATTTAGATTAGAGTTAGTGCGGTTTGTATGAAAGATGTAATGAATTTCATCTGGTTTATATGAAAAAAATATCTAAAATGTAATGAATTTCATCCGATTTATACGAAAATCTACCTTGTTTGCATGACACTTATCCTATTATTTCAAAGAGTGGCTGAAACGCATGCAGACAACATTAAATGGCCATCTCCGGTATCAGTGTCCGCTGATTGGTCCCCCTATCCGTAGACAGCTTCTAGAGCAAAGCGCTGGAGATGCCCTAAAAGTACTAATTTAGAGCGACTCCAAGTGGACAACCCATTTCATCCGTCTATCTCCGTTTGGGTCTGCGCGGACAAAAAACACTGCCCAATGCAGAGACCCATTTTCATTTTACCTCCGCTTTGTGTCTGCACGGACCCATTTCCGTCCCAAATTTTAGACATATTTGGATCCAAGGCGAGCACAAAGCGAACGTTATCCGTCTCCTCCTCGTCCGCCTATGTCCACTGCACGTGCATGCGAGTGGTGACCCACCTGTCATCCAAATAAAATCAGAGGGGCCACCCATCCATCACACCCATCTCTCTCGTCATTTCTCTCTTCCATCCATGCCACTATGCCTCCGCCGCGAGCGCCTCACCGGCCTCCTCCCGTGGCATGAGCAGAGCTCCATGCGGACCGGCGGCGCATTCACCCGCGGCCTCTGCTTCCTCAAGCCAACTCCTTGCCGCAGCATGCCCCGCTACACCCGGCGCGCCCTTCGTGGACTCGCCGCGGCCTCGCCTTGCGCTCCCAGCTGCTGCGTCCAGTTGCGCCCGGGCTCGCCTCGCCGCGCCCAGTTGCGCCCGCCCACGCCCGTCCTCGACTCGCCTTGCTCCAGCCTTCCCTCGCCGCGCCCGGCTGCGCCCGACCCCTCTGCCACTGGCCGTTGCTCATGGCACCCACGCCGCCACCTTGCGCTCCTGCCCGGCGACGACCCAGAAGCAGCCGCCGCTGGCCGCGCGCGTGCGTGTTGGTGTTGTTGCCACGCACGCGTGCTAGCTAGCCGCCGCTGGCCGTGCATGCATGCTGGTGCTGCTGCCGCGCTCGGCTCCTAGCTAGCTCGCCGCTGGCCGCGCGCGACACCCGGAGCACATTGCACGGAGCAAGGGCGCGAGCGCGCGCGTGGGGAGCGCTGGTGGGCGCGACCTAGAGCATGCGACGTGGAGCACGGACGGCGGTGGAGGCGAGCTCACGGGGGTGTCGCCGAGCTGCGGGACGGGAGCGGCTCGCACGAGCGGGCGCGATAGCAGGGGTGAGCTGCGGGGCAGGGGTGGGGCTCGCGCGGTAGGCGAGGCAGTGGAGCTCGCCGGCGAGGCGGCGGAGGCGAGCTCGCGGGCGCGGGGACAGGGCGAGGTGGCGCGGGAGCTCGCCCACCGGGTGTTTGACTGAATGCTGACATGGACATGCACAAAATGCGTGAGCCTCCGTGCCCACCAGATGTTTGGACGGGTGATCCAAATGGACAAAAGGCGGACAAAATCGACGTCGAATCCATAGTCAATCCACTTTTGATAAGACCGGTTGACAATTGAATCCAATTTTTCCCATTATTTGACTATCCATAATAGCGCGGAAAGAAAGCCCGGAGAAAGAGTGGCCTTGAGTTTCTCGCCCCTTTGCCTTAGGATTCGTTAATTTTCTTTCTCGATGGGACGGGGAAGGGATATAACTCAGGGTAGAGTGTCACCTTATCTAATAGATGTGAGAAATCAATCCAACTCCATCTGATCTTATGATCTTTGCAGAGGACAAAGGTACTAGGGATATTTCCTCCATTTATATTCGTAAGAAAGAACTCCCACTATTCATTTGTATCAGCCTTTAGCGGGTCTTGGTGAATCAAAAAAAGGCGTAGATAATGCGCATTGCTTTTGAGTTCGATTTGAACTAACTAGTTTCCACGGTTCTCCAGAAACCTACCGTTTGTTTGGAGTATAGCCAAGTGGTAAAGCATCGGCCCGGAAAATCGAATTGATTATAGAAACATGAGTTTAATTAATAGATTTATTAGTGCCGTTTGAATCACCGTGTTGGAGTTGCTCTTAACTAGTCACACAGATAGCCGCTTCTTCCGCCCAGCAGAAAATACCCAAAGATGGAGTTCAGACAAGAGAAAAGCTACGCTCATCCTCCTGTAGTTGCTGGATACCCTAGCCTTTCTTAGATTCCAAAGACTGGCATGTTAACATGACCAGTGAATCAAATCCTTAACGGTGTGGCCTTTTAAAAAATAGTTCCTGGAGTTATTCTACCTATTATGCAAGGTATTGCAAGTCTCTCCTGATCCGGTTATAGCGTGAGCCAAATAAAGATTTTATAGTTGGGAGAAGAGGAACTGGTGGCTCGTTCGCAAAGCATACGATAGATACAAGCAGTGAAGTGCTTCCAGGCCCATCCCCTGCGTCGCTCTCCCCTGGTGAGACAGGGGAAACCCTAGCCACTGCTGCTGTAAGGCTCCTCCTCCTCCCACTCCCGCATTGCCGCCGTCAGACGGCTGGCCGGCGAAGCCGTGCCTGGTCTGGGATGGTTCTATGTAATGGTGTGTCCGTTACTTCGATCTATGTAAGTGGCCTAACTATTTTTGCCAAATTTTCATACAACATAAATAATAAAGTATGGAAGAACAACTGCCTATCTCATAGGCAAGCTAAGAAGTGTGGTTTAGAAGGATTCCACCTATCTTTTATAAGTGTGATTTAAAACACCAAAATAGTCTAGACTAAATACAAATATTTCGCAGACCCTCGATATTAAATGAGTGAAATTTTGAGAAATTTCGTTGATTTTTTCCTTGGTCAGCGGACGGCGGCGTGAGATCAGGGAAGACAGACGCATGCGGGAGCTCGGGCGCCTCAGTCGTGGAGGCAGCTCAAGCATTCAGTGATGGGGCAGCTGGAGCACATCAGATCCGTCGGATCCCATCAGGCTATCCAAATCGAAGGTCGGCGCTGGGATAGTGGGATGGTTGTGGTTACTCCCCCCTTTCCGTTTATAGGGCTTATCTCAAAATTTTAGTTTTTTCATTTTATAAGGCTCAATTTTGTTGTTCCCCATCACAAGTTCAGATTCCAAGGTGTATTAAATCATTGCATGCAAGTATTAAAAGAAAATTGACCAATGCATGTACTTTATGCATGCATGCATTGCAATTAATGCATTGGTAAACATAATTTTTGAGGAAAAAAAAGAACATTAATTGGGTTCTTTTGCAAACTACAAAAATATTCCACCACTCATCATCTACCTTGGTTGGTGAGATTTTTGAATTGTGCCTTATAAACCGGAAAGGATGGAGTACTATGGAGGGGGAAACGACGAGAAGGTGGCGGTGCTGGTTTGGAAGGAGAAGAAGACAAGTGGCGGCTAAAAGAAATTAGGAGAGGAAAATTAGGGTTCCTGTCCAAAATGGAAGGGAGGAGTTGCTTTAATAGGAAGGGGTTAGAGGGGGATTGGGGGCTGGATTTTGGAATGTTTGGCATGCTTTTGGGAGAAGATGCCTGATTAAACTTTTTATTCAGAAATCGTTTATTTATTTAGACCAGCTAAATGCTCCACGTATTTAAATGTTTGAGTATTAAAGGACACTGATTCGGATGAAATTTGACGTGCAGCCTCGGTATAATACAATAAGACCACATGCAAACTTCTGACTCGTTTTGAGAACATTTATTTTCCATTTATAAAATAGTTTTAATTAGTGTCTCACAGTCATGTGCACGTGTTCGCTTGGTCTCCCAGCAGAAGGGCAAAAGAACAGGAGGGCCTACTATATACCATCCGAAAAAATGACGAAATAAAATATGGCTTGAGATTTAATAAAAACTCTCGAATAATCTAGTATGAAGGCAGTGTGTTGCCGAAGCAATGCGGATAATGCACAAATAAATAACAATTGGCAAATACAATAATTAGGCTTATTTCAGGCTGGTACAATATTGACGTCTTAGATGAAACCTTGACCTCATATTGCTCGGCAAGTGCCCTCTATGTTTGACCTCTATGCGGTGTGATATCATCCATCGTTGCTTGATGGCATATGCAAGCAATAAATAGTTTTGAACAAAAAAAATATTGCATATGTCGAAAGTTTTTTTGTATCTTTCCCGGAAGGCCAAGCAGTGCCGAAATTTGGGATGGGCCTTAGGCCCATATAGCAATTTCTAAAAAATCTCTAAGGTCCATGTGGGTATATGGCACCAGGTGTAGTGGAAAGTTTAGTCCCACCCCGCTAGTGGAGGAGTTGGACCTCTTTATAAGGGTTCCTCTTTTACATGCTATTGGAACTTGAGAATAGAAGAGGCCCACATCTTTCTACGCCACACTCACCGTCGTTCCTTTGTTGCCGCTGCCGCTGGTGACTCCATCCCGTTCCCCGCGTACACGATCGACGAGAGAGTAGGTCTCTGAAACCCCGCCCTTCTGGTTCCTGTACGGGAGCGGGGCGAATTGATTTTTGGGCAGCGACTACGTGACTGCTCGCCTCTGATCCACTACTTCCTCTACGTCCGCGTGGTCTTCATTATCACCATGTCCAGCGACGCCGAACGTGCAGCCGACAAGAAGGCCGCCGAGAAGCTCAAGGCAGACAAGAAGGCCACCGAGGACGCTGCTGCCACGACCAATGCCGCGGTCTCTACATGGCCTACTTGAGGGTATAACTCCTTTATCCCGCTCCTACTGTTTCCGTTTTAGCCGTGCTAGCATTATACATAGATCTTTCTGCAATTAGCCTAGTATGTGCCTGCTTGACTGAAAATCAGTATGCGTTTATTTGTGTCAATGCCATGCTAGTAATTTACTCATGGATTAAGTTAATCGAAAAATTGCCTATTCACTCACAATCCAAAAACCTATTATGTATAGGAATTTTTCGGCGAGTGGCTTTGCCGCAGCACTGAAACCGGATAAGTTTACCAATACATATTTTAAGCGTTGGCAGACAAAGACCACCTTATGGCCCACGGCTATGAATGTGCTCTGGGTCATCGGTGTTCCTTCAGGAACGATTGCTCCTGCATAGGAGAAGGCATTCAAGGAAGCTACCGTCGTGGTCCTAGGAGCAGTTCTTAGCGTGATTCGAGTTAAGTTGATCGACACATATTTACATGTGCATGTTGCCAATGACTTGTCGGAGGCGCTCGAATCTAAGTTCGGGGCCACAGACGCTGGGAGCGAAATGTATATTATAGAGCAGTTCCAGGATTACAAGATGATTGAAAACTGTCCTGTACTTGAGCAGGCTCATGAGATAATATGCATCGTTAAGGAGCTTGAACTTCTTAAGTGCGAGTTACCGGGCAAGTTTGTCGCGGGATGCATAATCGCTAAGCTCCCTAATTACTGGAGGAACTTTTCCACCACTCTGAAACATCAGAGGTGTGAATTCTCTATGGAGGATGTCATCGGCCATCTGAGTGTTGAGAAGAATTCGAGGGAAAAGGATTCACACGGAAAAGGGGTTGAAGGAATCTCTGTCGCCAACATGGTGAACCAGAGGAACCATAACTCCGACAAGCCCAAGGGAAAGAACGGTGTCCAACACCATACCGACTTTAAGAAGAAGGGTAAGAAGACCTTTAAGAAGAACAAGAAGGATGAGGGCTGCTTTACTTGTGGTTCGGTTGAACATTGGGCCAACAAGTACCCAAACAAGTACAAGAAGCCAGGACGGGACTCTAAGTCTGTCAACATGATTGTGGGCAACAATAAAAATGGTGCATCTGGGTACGGTAATTTATTTACTGTTTTTCCAGTGTTTCAGCCCACCGATTTGGTGGGTGGACACATGTGCAGGTGTTCATGTGTGTGCTAACATTTCATTGTTTTCTTCTTACCATGTCACATGCCACGGGTCCGTATTGATGGGGAATGGCGCGAGTGCTTCTGTTCATGGTGTTGGCACGGTCGATCTGAAATTTACTTCGGGAAGGATCGTGCAGCTGAAGAACGTGCAACATGCCCCCGCCATCAAGAAGAACCTCGTTAGTGGCTCCCTTCTATGTAGAGAAGGGTTTAAGTTGGTTTTCGAGCCTAATAAATTAGTTGTTACGAAATATGGACTCTTTGTTGGAAAAGGTTATGAGAGCGGAGGAATGTTCCGCCTTTCCCTCGCGGGTTTTTGTAATAAAGTCGTGAACCATATTCATTAGAATGTTAATGAATCTGAAGTTTGGCATTCACATCTTTGTCACTTTAGTTTCGGTGTTATGACGCAGCTAGCTAAGTTGGATTTATCCCGAGTTTCACTTTAGCCAAAGGTTCTAAGTGCCTTTTATGTGTGCAAGCTAAGCAACCTCGCAAGCCTCACAAGGCCGCGGAGGAGAGACACATGGCACCATTAGAACTCATACATTCTAATCTTCGTGAGATGAATGGTGTGTTGACTAAAGTAGGAAAGAAATACTTCATGACATTGATAGATGATTCCACTAGATATTGCTATGTGTATCTGTTAAATACTAAAGATGAGTGAGGGAGTCCTGGATTAGAGGGTATTCGGACAGCCGGATTATATCCTTTGGCCGGACTGTTGGACTATGAAGATACAAGATTGAAGACTTCGTCCCATGTCCGGATGGGACTCTCCTTGGCGTGGAAGGCAAGCTTGGCAATATGGATATGTAGATCTCCTTCCTTGTAACCGACTCTGTGTAACCCTAGCCCCCTCCGGTGTCTATATAAACCGGAGGGTTTTTGTTCGTAAGACAACAGACAATCATACCATAGGCTAGCTTCTGGAGTTTAGCCTCTCTGATCTCGTGGTAGATCAACTCTTGTACTACTCATATTATCAAGAACAATCAAGCAGGACGTAGGGTTTTACCTCCATCAAGAGGGCCCGAACCTGGCTAAACATCGTGTCCCCTGCCTCCTGTTACCATCCGCCTAGACGCACAGTTCAGGACCCCCTACCCGAGATCCGCCGGTTTTGACACCGACATTGGTGCTTTCATTGAGAGTTCCTCTGTGTCATCATCGTTAGGCTTGATGGCTCCTTCAATCATCCATAGCGATGCAGTCTAGGGTGAGACTTTTCTCCCCGGACAAATCTTCGTATTCGGCGGCTTCGCACTGCGGGCCAACTCGCTTGGCCATCTGGAGCAGATCGAGAGTTACGCCCCTAGCCACCAGGTCAGGTTTGGAAGCTTAAACTACAAGGCCGACATCCGTGGAGACTTGATATTCGACGGATTCGAGCCCCTGCCGAGTGCGCCACACGGTCACGATGAGCATGATTTAGCTCTACCATCGGACGGTGTTCAGGAGACCGCACCGGCAACCGCTTCGACCCTCAATTCGGAGCCAATTGCGCCATCCATGGACGGGTGGATAGACCCCGCTACGGAGGCCACATTCTCAGCAGCGATCGAGCTGAGTATCGACCTTACCCTTCACGAGAGCCGTGACGCCAAACTACCGGATTCTTCCCCGGCCATGGACTCCGAACCGCCTGCGCCCATGCCTATCGAATCCGACCAGGCGCCGATCATGGAGTTCACCTCCGCTGATATCTTTCAGCACTCGCCCTGCGGTGACATACTGAACTCATTAAGGTCTCTCTCCTTGTCAGGAGAGTCCTGGCCGAACTATGTCCGGCAGGATTGGGATGCGGATGATGAAGAAATTCGCCGCCCACCCACCACCCACTTAGTAGCCACTGTCGACAATTTGACCGACATGCTCGACTTCGACTCCGAAGACATCGATGGTACGGACGATGATGTAGGAGACGAACAAGAACCACTGCCCACAGGGCACTAGACAGCCACCTCATCATATGATATATATGGTGGACACACCCAAAGAAGGCAATGGCGACGGGACAACGGAGGATGACCCCTCCAAGAAGCAACCCAAGCGCCGACGTCAGCGGCGCCGCTCTAAGTCTCGCCAAGGCAAAAGCGGTGATACCGGCACAGGAGATAATAGCACTCCGGACAGTGCCGAAGATGATGACAATCCCCTCCAGCAAGATTTAAAGCAGGAGGATGGAGAAGCCAGCCCTCCCGAGAGAGCGACAGATGGAGAGGCGGAGGATGATAATTACATGCCTCCCTCCGAAGACGAGGCAAGCCTCGAAGATGACGAATTTTTCACGCATGAGGATCCCATCGAGCAGGAGCGCATCAAGCGCTGGCTTATAGCCACGGCAAATAGCCTTAAGAAAAAGCAACATCAGTTTCGAGCTAATCAAGATTTGCTAGCTGACAGATGGACTGAAGTCCTTGCAGCCGAGGAATATGAACTCGAATGCCCCTCCAAGAGTTACCCAAAATGCATGTTGCTACCCCGACTGGAGGAGGAAGCATTAAAACCTACATCTCCAGTGTATGACGCGGCTGATCGGCCACCTCGTGGCCGCGACAGAGAGACATTTCAGCCAAAAGCTGAGCCCGCACCCCGACACCACTCAAAGAAAAATGTCAAGGTACGGGGAAACACGCTAGACCTGCGAGACATGTTGGAGGACAAAGCAAAACACGCAAGATCGATCTACGGATCACGAGGGCACGCCACTATGCGAGACGATAACCGTCACGCCGGATACAGTAAAAGTAAATTCGGCCGGGCCGAACACAGCGGACAACACTCATTTGAGCTGTGTCGCGATATAGCCCTGTAACATCCCAAATTTTCAATTTGGAATGTTATACATTAGATCATAAATTCATATCATATTTTATTTTGCTTTTGGTTTTGATCCTAGAAATTCTACGCAAATCAAGGACCCACGGAGAGAGTTGGGAATTTCGTTATTTTCATATTTGAGTTTTCTCAAATTTTCAGAATAGGATCATCTGATTTTATTTATTTTATCATCAATTATTTATATTACAAAAATACGAGAGAGGGAATAAAATGACTTTCCCAAAATAAAGAAATATTGAGGATTTAATAATAAAATAAAATAAGATTTTATTTCGGAGTTTTCGTTATTTTATTTGAATTTCATTTAGGCCCCAAATAAATGTTCACCTTGTGCGGCTGGATTTTTGAAGCCCGGGAAAATTTATTTCAGGATTTTTGGAGTCCGTTTAGTATTTCTTTTTATTTTTCTTCCACGCGTAATTTATAAAAAAATGAACCGACCTAACGGGCCGTGTCCGACTAGGACTCCGGCCCGACTAGGCTATATAAGCCGGGGGAGGAGGCCCAGCCGAAACCCTAAGCCGCCCCAGCCCCAGCGCCGCGCCGCCTGCCAGCGCCGCCGCAGCCGCCTCGCCGCCGCACGCCGCTCGAGGTTCGCCGCACCTCTTTTTCCGCGCCGTTTTTTTTTCAAAAAACCGTTCGGTTTTTTCGTCGGTTTTTTTGTTTCGTGTTTTTTTAAATAGATCAGTTTTTCCGATTTATTTAAATAGCGAGTGTTCGTCCGTTCATTCGTTCTAACGAACGTTCGTCGTTTTTCTTTTTCTCGGATTTAACCCGTGATTTTTCTGATCGCGATTCCTGATCCGATTTTCTTTTTAGTATAACTTTTCGCTTGTTTATCGGAATCAGGCGATTCAAGCGCCTGGAGTTTCGTCTCGAAACCCTGTATCCGTTTAACCAACTTAAACAAGTTTTTTCTACTGTAAAATTTGCCTTAGATCCAGATTAGTAGAATGAAGTTGTTTTCTTTCGCCGTTTGACTTTCGCTGCTTCGTTCGATTTGATTCTTTTTACAAACCGGAGTTCTTAAGTTGAACCTTCTGGTTAGATCTCTTATTTGACTTTTACCTGTGCATTAGATGAGTACTTAATGTATGCTTGTTTGTTTGTCTGCGATAGAATACCCGGAGTGCACCGCCTGTTACTTCGAATCGCTAGGTTTCCCGGATCATCAGCAAGGCAAGTAACACTTTGATCATACCTTTCCTACTACCCAGTTTTATTGCACTAGATCAATCCTCAAACATTGCATGATTAGGATCTAATTAAATTGTGGGATGGGAAGTAGTTGAGGTAGTACCTATTACCTGTTTACTTTCAAACCTTTGGGAGTTACTTCTACGTTTTCTTATTATGCCATGCTATGCTAGTAGACGTGCATTGGGTGAGTGATATCCATGACAGATGTGAGTTTGTTAATTAATGGTTTATCTAAGGTGGCAACTTAAACACACATCTGGGTGGATTGAGGCACCTGGGTATTCCAGGACTTGCCTGTTTTCTTTTGGACCGCTGTCGGGGGTTTGGTGCGACATATGCCAACGGATGGCTTATCATGGTGGGGGCGAGTAGAACGTCGCCGGTGCCTGGAAACGGGATGAGGCGAAGACATGCGCGCCGGCGAATCTTACCCAGCTTCGGGGCTCTCCAGGGAGATAATACCCCTACTGCTGCTCTGCGGGGTCTCCGCATGATCACTATGGCAAAGTGCTTACACGGTTGCTCCTTGAGCTGTTCTCTGGTGGTAGGAGGGGGCAAGGCTAGCTCTCTCCCTTCTATGTGATCTGGTCTAGAGCTAATGGGTTCCAACCCTTTGCATGGGTGCCCTGGGGGGTTTATATAGGCCTACCCCCCAGGGGTACAATGGTAATCCGGCTGGGCGCGGGCCCAGCCGTCAGTGTCTCTGGCCTCCGTCTTCTCTGCTGACCGCTGGGGCCCGCCGACTGGCCAGGTTCGGAGCCGACAGGCCGCGTCCGCCGTGGGCGGGTCTTGCCGGCTGTTGATTACTTTAGCCATACTTCTGATGACGCGGGCTTGATCATGAGGTCGTGGAAACAGCCCCGCCGCCTGGCGGGCGATCACTATTGCCACTCCCCATCTCATCTTGATTAATGGCGCGTGGGCCCCGGGGGAGGGCTCGGCCGACTCCCCCGGGCCGACTCCCGACGGGTCCGACCTGTGGTTCTCCCGCCGTCTCCCGAGGTCTCACAGACTGGTGGGCCCTGCGGCCTCCAGGCCGTACAGACAAGCCATCATGGGTGCAGGATTCGGTTCTGAAAAACGACTCGAATAAAGACCTGGCTGTGGTGTGATGTCACACTGCGGAATGCGTCGGCATATTAGATCTTCCAGGGTACGGCGTGCTGTGGTCATGCCTACCCTTGGTGAGGGGCGGGGGTGGGCTTTGCTGTAGCCATGCCCCTGCCTCGTCCCCTTTGATGAGGTCATGGGGTTTGTTGGAGTCGCAGGCCGACTCCCCAAAGCCGGCTTCTCTGGAAGTCGTCCCTGGGACTCGGCCGTGAGCGGGCAGTCCGCCGCCTTGCCATCGACTCCTCAGGAGGCGGCTCTTTGTCCTGGGGTCTTGAGGGGCGCAGCCTGCCCCGATGTCTTGAAAGGTTATGGGACTCGGTATGGCCTACCCGTGGCCCATTACTCCGACAGTAGTCCCCGAAGCTGGTGAGGCGCCGCGGACGATCGGCCGAGAAGCCTCAGCAGTTTCTCTTTCCGGTTGCTCAACACATGGTCTTTGATTGACTTCTGCCGGGCCGACTAGAAGGAGTAGGACTTGCTCAACTCGGACTCACTCAATTCTGACTCGCTCAGTATTTCGAACGTCACGGCGGGATTTAAGTGGTGTGCTAGCTAAGCCTCCAGGCCGCCGCCCGTTTTTGGCCTGTCACGCGAGGGCATGTGGCTAGGCCGTCCTGCCAGCCTACGTGCGCGATGGGACAGTCCCATAGGCGGGTCCCGCCACTACCGTGCCTCAACGCCCGAGCGGATCCGTTGCGGCCCCGGTGGATGGTTGGGATTCCCGTGGAGGTACTGCGCGCAGTAACTTTATCGTGGATCGTGGGGGTCGTGGGGTTGTGGGCGCAGTAAATCCCCACGTCCGCCCCCTTGGCTTCGCAGCCCACGAGGCAATAAGTAGGGGGAAGAGGGGGGCACGCGCGCCCCTCTTTCCCACTACTCCTCGTTCTCTTCCTCCTTGCTGCTCCTCGCTCTCCTCCTTCCTCTTCTCTTCTTCGCTCTGCCGCACGCCCAAGCTCCGGCGAACGCTGCGGCGACAGCTTGCGATGAGTTCTTCCTCCGCCGCCGTGCCTCCCCCAGTGCGCTCCGGCACCTGGGATGGCTCCGAAGTTCATGAAGACCACATTGAGTTCCTCCACCGGACCCGTCGGCTTGCCCGCGAGGATCGCGTGCAGGTGCGTTTTGCGCTGAAGGGGGAGATTTCCCCCGCACCGCAGGAGGGCGAGCGGGTCATCTTCCGCTCGCACTGCCTGCGCGGGCTGGGGCTGCCGGCGAGCAGTTTCTTCCGGTCCTTCCTGGAGTTCCACGGCCTCCAGCCGCACCACCTCACCCCCAACGCAGTGGTGCTGCTGTCCGCCTTCATGGCCATGTGCGAAGGCTTCCTCGGAGTCCTCCCCACCCTTGAGCTCTGGGGGGAGTTCTTCTTCTCCAAGCTCGGCACCCAGGCTGCGGGCGTGCCGGCTCAGTGGGGCGCTTTCATCGTCGTGCGAAGGTCGGGGGCCGACAATCCCTTCCCCTCCATCTCGCTGATCAAGTCGGTGAAGATGTGGCAGAGATCCTACTTCTACGTCAAGAACGCCTCCGCGAGGGGAGACTGGGTCAACTTGCCGGCTTGGCGACTGCCCAACTGGTCGTACCAGGCCAAGTCGCTGACTCTTGCGGGAGCCGGCGCCATCACGCGACTCCGAGTGCTGACACAGTCGGAGGGTCTGACTGGTCCGGATCTGCTGGCCGCCTTCGTTTCACGCCGAGTTCTCCCACTCCAAGGCCGCCCTCATATGATATGCTAGATGAGCGGGCACCGCGACCCGAGTCGGATGTGCACCAAGGACATGCCTCACGAAGAGGTGGCCTTCATGGTGAACTACCTCTCGAACAGCAGACTCCTAGAGGATTGGTGATTCAGCAAGGAGCCGTACTCCCGCGCCAACCCCCCGCCCGTGGTGAGTCGCCTTTCTTTTCTTTCTTTGGATTGTCTTCTTCTTGCCGAGTTTTGTTTTGACCAGTCAGCTTTGGTTAGAATCCCCTCCTTTACCCACCAGCCGGCACCTCGGGGCTGGCCCGCGAGTTCCTCGCCGACCGGGCGAAGAGCGACGTCGACGACCCTGATCTGGGGGCGGCGGCTCTGGAAGATGATGTCGAGGGAGGAGGAGGAACAGCTGGCGACTTCAGGCCTTCAGCCACTTTCGCCGACTGGCCTGACAACGACGCCGAGGGAGAAGTTTCCCCTTGCCATCGGCCAGGAGCCAGCCAGCCTGGCGCGGGTTCTTCTGCCGCGCCGGGCGCTCCAGGCGGCGGGAAGAAGCACAGGGCCGTGCCGACCTTGTTCGGCAGTCGGCCGAAGAAGCCCAAGGGTTCGGCTGCGGCGACCCGGCGGGACGAGGCGGCCGCGAAGGCCATCCGCTTTCGTAAGGAAGTGAAGAAGCCGCCATTGGTCTCCGCGTAAGTATTCTGTCTTCAAAGTTTTATTCTTTCTTCGTGATTTGTCTGAGTCTCTGCTTGCCCCTCTTGCTTCATGGCTCCCCTCTTTCTTGAGAGGGTCACCGCCGCCTCCGTTATGGGGTCAGCGGAGACGTCCGCCACCACTCGGCGGATTGACCCTGCTGCTGACCTCCGGGAGGCGATGGAGCAGAATGCACAGGAGAAGCGCAACGAAGAAGAGGACCTCCGCCTGGAGAAGGCGGAGGCCGACAGGGCGGAGGCCTCCGCTAAGAAAAAACTAGCGGAGGCCGAAGCCGCCGCCGCGGCGAAGCAGCAGGCTGAGGAAGCCGCACGCCGCCAGTCGGCAGTGCTCGTCACCCCGTTGAACTCTGCGCCACCGCCTCCGGAGTTCACGAGGCAGACTAGGGAAGCCGGCGGGGAGAACCCCGTCGTGGAGGGGGAGGGCGGCGACCCCTGTGTGCCGGATGCGAATGTTCCGCCGCCGCCTCCGCCGCCGTCTGAAGGTGCGCAGAGCGAGCAGCCGGCGGGCCCTCCGGTGCCGCCGACCGAAGACGAGGCCGTGGCGAGGCTACTCCTCCGTGGCGCCGCCGTCTGGAGAAGGCTACTTCGGTGCCCCGTCCCCTGGAAACCGGCGCTGCCAGCTCGGCGGTCCCAGACACCGAGGCGACGAGCGCCGCGCCCATTGGGTGGGTGCGAGGAGGCGGCTCAGGGCCGCTGAACCAGGCGCTTCTGGACGTCCAGGCGAAGCTTCGTGCCGAGGGCGACGCTCTCTAGAATTGCACCAAGGCGTACCTGGCGTCGCGGGCAGCCGTCCGGGTATGTTTTTCCTTTTGGCCTTTGTTTTTCTTGTTCCTCTCTGTGGGGGCGCGCCAGCGCACCCACTGGGTGTAGTCCCCGAGTTTCGGGCTGGCTGCTGAGCAGGCAGCCCGGAACTTCAATTGATGAACTTTGGGTATTAACTTTTTGTCTCAAACGTTCGTCGCAGGATTACCACAACCTCCGCGTCACTGCCTTCAACCGTAACGTTGAAGAGCTGGGCAAGCGGACCGCCGATCTGTCGGAGAGACGGTGTAAGTCCTTTTCCTTCTTCGCGGGGTCGCGCTGGTGCACCCGCGGGCTGTAGTACCCGAGATTCGGGCTGACTGCTGAGCAGTCGGGCCGGATCTCCCCGGCGACCTTCTTTACTGGTGGCTTGACGCCTTCTTTCTTTCTTCTTCTCAGGGGACAACGCTGCTCTTCAACAGCAGTTGAGTGACACCAACTCCGCTTTGCGCGCCAAAGAGGAGTGCAGCAAGCTCGCCACGGAGTGCGATCTGCTGGCCACTCAATTGGCAAAGCAGAAGGAGCTGCTTGTGAAGTCGCAGAGGGAGGCGGAGGAGACGGAAAACCGCCCTCTTGGCCGAGTTCGCGAGCGAGCGCTCCTCCTAGTCTGACAAGGAGGCGCTACTGTCCTCCAGCTCCCACGAGATTGAAGACATCGTTGATGGTGAGTCTCTTTATTTTCTTTCTTCGAGCTGCCGATTTAAGTCGTGCCAACTCCTGGTTTTTGACTAGCTTCTTCGTTTCTCCGCGTCTTTGCAGAATTCTTCCCTGGGCAGTCGCAGGCCGCCATCCAAGCCATCGAGGCTGACCATGAAGGTCAGAGGGCGGAGGGCGCAGAGATTGCCGCCGATGCCCCCCAAACTCTTGACGAGCACATCCTGAGCATCGAGGCTCGCCTCCAACCGGCTCACCGAATGTTGCGCCGGCTTCAGTGTGTCGATGCCCAAGCGATTGCCGCCCTGTGGCCGAATATGCAGGCTCCGCGCACCCCCAGCCTAACAGCCGACTGGCTGGAGGTCGCGGCTGGTCGTTTTGAGGCCTGGAAGGGCTCTTCGGCCCGAGCTGGAGCGCGCCGGGCCTTGGAGTTCGTCAAGGCATGGTATCCGGGGCTGGACCTAGACCGGCTGGCCACGCTTTGGTCGGAGGCCCAGCCGAAGCTGGCGGCCGCGGAAGACGCCCTCGTCAAGCATGCTGCGGCGATCGCCGAGTACACCGACACCAGCATCTTCATCCCCGAGCGGTCTGAAGATGGCGAGGAGGTACCGCCGGAGTGGTTTGGGATGAACCCAGACTACGGCGAGGACTCGGCGGAGGTGATTGGCTCCAGCGTCGAGGAAGAGGGCGAGGCAAAGGACGGAGGCGAGGCGGAGGCACCAGAAGACGGAACAGAGGGCCAGCCTCAGCTCGACCGTGCCTCCAGCAACGAGCCGCGTGCAACCGACCCGACTGCTGCCGGAGGCGATCAAGCCAAGACTAGCCAGCCGGCCGCCCCGACGCCTGGCGCTGGCGCCTCCTCCGACCCTCCGAGTCCGTCTGCTGCTTCCTAAGCTGCCGATGTATCTTTGTTTTGTCTGCTTCGGTAGTCTTTGAAGAACTTTGTTAATACGCACAATTCCACCCGCGGGGTGTATTTTGAACCTCTACTCGACAACTCGGCCAAGGGCCTATGTTATGTAAATATATATATCTATCTTTTCTTGCTCATTGCTCTTTTGGCTTTTTTCCTTTGCCGCTTTCTCTTAGTTGCCTGCCTTGCCAATCGGACAGCCGCTCTGCGGACTGTCGCTGGATCAAGTGCTAAGCAACTTTGGGAAAGCAAGTACTTAGCCGTTTTCAAGATTTTTTGAGCAAGTTAGATGGAAGACGGCAATCCGACTATCCAAGAGTCGGTTTGCGAGAAAGGCTGGAAGTTGTCTTGAGCTATATTTTATGCTTTGAGTCCTTAGCCATTTTTCATGCGAATGCCCATGCTACCTTACTGCTGCCCACCGTACAGTCGCTCTGCAAGCTGCGGCTTCTGACAGGAGACGGTTTAGGAATTTACACACTACTTGTCCGACTGCCGGAAGCATTTCATAGTGCAAGGCGGCAAGTCCCCGGGCCGACTTGTCGAGCCCGGTGCCAAACGGCATAAAAAGGAGTAACATACTCGCAGTCATAATTTTTATCATACAGACAAAAGAGGGCAGTCCCCGAGCTCGCCTCGGGGGGCCCGAAGTCTTGGTACTTTAATACAAAAGGTAGTGTGGTACATACTGCATCAACTGTAAAATCTTCGGAGGAGATTTGCATTCCATGGCCACTCTGTCTCCGTGCCGGAGTCGTCCCTCTTGCGTGCTCGGGGCTTCTGAGCGTCGATCAGGTAGTAGGAATCGTTGCCCAGTACTTTGCTGATGATGAAAGGGCCTTCCCAAGGCGCCGACAGCTTGTGCTGGCTGGCTGTTTGCTGGATCAGCCGGAGCACAAGGTCGCCTTCTTGGAAAGATCTTGGCCTGACCTTCTTGTTATGGTATCGGTGCAGGCTCTGCTGGTAGATGCTGGACCGGCTGAGTGCCAACAGCCGGTCCTCTTCCAGCAGATCAACGACGTCTTGTCGTGCTTCTTCTGCTTCCTCCTCGGTGTACATGGTGACTCGTGGGGAGTCGAACTCTATGTCCGTTGGGATGACGGCTTCGGCACCATAGACGAGGAAGAAGGGCGTGAAGCCGGTTGACTTGTTTGGAGTCGTGCGCAGACTCCAGAGGACGGCTGGCAGCTCGTCGAGCCAACAGCCAGCCGAGCGCTCTAGAGGGTCGATCAACCGAGGCTTGATGCCGGATAGGATGAGGCCGTTTGCTCGCTCCACTTGGCCGTTTGACCGCGGATGGGCGACGGACGCTAGGTCCAGTCGGATGCCCTGTGTTGCGCAGAAACGGGCCAAGGCGCCTTTGGCGAAATTTGTGCCGTTGTCGGTGATGTTGCTATGTGGTATGCCGTACCGAATTGTGATATCAGAGATGAAAGTTACGGCAGTTGAACCGTTCAGCTTCTTGATTGGCTTTGCTTCTATCCACTTGGTGAACTTGTCCACTGCGACAAGTAAGTGAGTTAAACCACCTCGTGCTGTCTTGAATGGTCCCACCATGTCTAGACCCCAAACTGCGAAAGGCCAGGCAATGGGGATGGTCTTGAGTGCAGAAGCTGGCTGGTGCGGCTTGCAGTTGAACTTCTGACACCCTTTGCATTTTTGGACTAGCTCCTTGGCCTCTTCCAAGGCAGTTGGCTAGAAGAAACCATGTCGAAAGGCTTTGGCGACAAGTGCTCTTGAAGCCGCATGGTGGCCGCACTCGCCTTGATGGATGTTTTTGAGAATCGCTTGGCCTTGCTCTGGCTCTACGCAACGCTGGTAGACACCAGTGACGCTGCGCCTGACCAGCTCTCTGTTGACTATGGTGTAGGCTGCCGCCCGGTGTTGTTTTTGCCGAGCTGAAGTTTCATCCGTCGGCAGCTCTTTGTACACCAGGAATTTGAGGATGGGCTGGGCCCATGAGGGTGCTGCTACTTCTTCGACTGCCAGAACTGCGACTTGGACGAGGGCGGTTGGGCTAGGAGGCGGCGGGGTGGAGTCAACAACTGCTTGCTGGGTTGTTGAAGTCCCCAGGCCGACTCGCGCGGTCCTTGGGCCGAGTTCTGGAGTCTTCGAGTCCGCCACCGCAGTCCCCGGGCCGGATTTGGCTGTGGCAGCTTTGGGGTCTTCTGCCAAAATCCTCGTTCCGGCTGCCGGAGCTCTAGAGTTGGATCCGACGTCTTCGGGAGGAGCTGGCACAAAAATGGAGTATGGTTCTGGTGAAGGCTTGACAGACGGCTTGAGGAGGCGTTGAAGGGCGACACCAGATGGTATTGCTTGGCGGGTAGAGCCGATTCGTGCTAATGCATCTGCTTGGTCGTTGTCATTCCTTGGCACATGGAGGAACTCGCACCCTTCGAAATACCCGCTGAGTTGCTGCATGAGGAAACGGTAGCTCGCCATGTTTGCATCTTTCGCGTCCCAGTCACTAGATGATTGCTAGACCACTAAGTCCGAGTCGCCATAACACAAGATCCGGCGGATGCCAAGCTCTTTGGCAAGACGGAGTCCGTGAATGAGCGCCTCGTACTCAGCGATGTTATTAGAGGCGGCAAAGTGGATTTGCAGCGCATACTTGAGCTTGTCGCTTTGGGAGAGGTGAGGACGACGCCGGCTCCCAAGCCAGTGCGCATCTTGGAGCCATCGAAATGCATCCGCCAATGGGTGGAATCAGGTGCTGGAGGTAGGTACTGGGTCTCGTCCCAGTCGACGAGGAAGTCGGCCAGTGCTTGTGACTTGATGGCGGTGCGGGGCTGGTAGTGGATGGTGTAAGGAGCCAGCTGTATGGCCCACTTGGCCACCCGGCCAGAAGCA
Organism: Triticum urartu; assembly: GCF_003073215.2. NCBI lineage: Eukaryota > Viridiplantae > Streptophyta > Magnoliopsida > Poales > Poaceae > Triticum > Triticum urartu. The sequence goes on from NC_053028.1 coordinate 126,147,426, forward strand.
TCTCGGCTACCAATGATCTCGGCAAGCGGGGCTGTGCAGACCACCGTGATTGGATGCTCTTGAAAGTAAGGCTTCAATTTCTTGGCAGCAAAGTGTACGCCATAGAACATCTTCTGGTAGTGGGGGTAGTTCTGCTTGGAGGTCGACAGTACCTCGCTCAAGTAATATACCGGTCTCTGGACAGGTAGCTCCTTGCCTTCCTCCTTGCGCTCCACTACAATGAGCGTGCTGACTACTCGGTTGGTGGCGGCGATGTACAGGAGCATAGGTTCCTTGGGAGTCGGAGCCGCCAGGACAGGTGGAGTAGTAAACATCTTCTTCAACTGGTGAAAAGCCTCGTCCTCCTTATGGTTCCACTCGAAAAAAGTGGTCTTCTTCATGACTTGGTACAAGGGGAGAGCTTTCTCGCCCAGCCGACTGATGAATCGGCTGATGGACGCTAAGCAGCCGGTGAACTTCTGCACATCCAGCAGTCGGCTGGGTACTTCCATTCTCTCAATGGCCTTGATTTTTACTGGGTTACATTCTATGCCGCGTTCAGAGACCAGGAAGCCAAGGAGCTGGCCGGCTGGTACTCCGAAGACACACTTCTCGGGGTTGAGCTTGATCTGGAACCGGCGCAGGTTCTCAAAGGTCTCCTTGAGGTCTTCCAGCAGTGACCCATGATTTTCTGTCTTCACCACCACGTCGTCCACGTAAACGTGGGCGTTCCAGCCGAGCTGCTTGAGGAGGCACTTCTGCATGCAACGCTAAAAGGTGGCGCCGGTGTTCCTTATGCCGAACGTCATGGTGAGGTAGCAGAAGGCTCCAAACGGCGTGATGAAGGCGGTTTTCAGTCTGTCAGCCGGGTTTAGCTTGATCTGGTGATATCCTGAATATGCATCCAAAAAACTCAACAACTCACATCCGGCTGTGGAGTCTATCACCTGATTGATTCTTGGTAAAGCAAATGGGTCCTTGGGGAAGGCCTTGTTGAGGCTCGTGTAGTCAATACACATTCGCCACTGCTTGTTCTTCTTTAGTAATAGGACCGGATTTGCTAGCCATTCTGGAAAGAATACTTCCATAATGAAGCCGGCTACTAGGAGTCGGGCTATCTCTTCTCCGACAACTCTTCTCTTCTCTTCTGATAAGCGGCGGAGGGGCTGTCTGACCGGCTTTGCATCATATCGGACATGTAACTTGTGCCCGGCGAATTCCGTCGGTACACCTGGCATGTCCTTGGGGGACCATGCAAAGATGTCTCGATTCTCATGGAGGAAATCGACGAGCTCGCCTTCCTATTTGCTGTCAAGGTTTGCACCTACGACGGCGTACCTCTCTGGGTGCTCTGGGTCCGATGGTATCTTCTTTGTCTCTTTCGCTGGCTTGAACGAACCCTTAGTCTCCGACTCTTTTGGGTTGGGCGACACCTCAGGCTGCTTGCCGGCCATCGCCACAACTCGCTCAAGGAGCCGCTTCTCAGCCGCGATTACCAAGGACTCGGCCAGCCGACTGCTCTCTGCTGCGCAAGCAGACGACTTCCAGTAGTCGCCAGCCACAGTCAGAATTCTCTTGGAACTGGGCATCTTCATCTTGAGGTAGGCGTAGTGGGGGACCGCCATGAACTTGGCCAAGGCAGGTCAGCCGAGCAGCGCATGGTACGGGCTCTCAAGATCCAACACCTCAAACCAAACGTGCTCTCTACGGAAGTGATCTTTGTCCCCAAAGAGGACGTCCATCAGGATCTTGCCGATTGGCGAGTAGGAAAGCCCAGGAACAATGCCGTGGAACACAGTTCGGCTGTTCTGAAGCTGTCTTTGCTTGATTCGTAACTTCTCCATGGTGTCCTTGTACAGGATATTGATGCTACTGCCCCTGTCTATCAGAACTCGCGAGAAACACGCGGCTCGTCTGTCCATAGCAAAGGTGGCGTTTAGGACCAAAGCATAGGAGCCCAAACTCGGCATCACTTCTGGGTGGTCAGCCCTGCTCCAGCTGATGGGCTTCTCAGACCAGTGCATGAACTCTGGCGTCTCCGATGCTACCGCGTTCACCTCTTGTCACTGTAGCCGCCTGCTGCGTCGATCATCAGCCACACTGGTGAACACCACATAGGCTCCATGCTCTTTAGGGTATTCTTCTTGTACTGCGCCGACTAGCCTGACAGCCGGCTGCTGGGACGGAGGCGGAGGTGGCTGCCCAGCAGGCGGGGGAGGGAGGAGGCCATCTCCCTTGGCGATCCTGGTGAGCCAGTGGCACTTCCGGGTGGTGTGATTCGACGGCTTTGCGCCGCTGTGGAACTTGCAAGGTCCATCCAAGGTCTGCTCATAGGAGAAGGCCGGCAACCAGTTTGGCTTGCCGCCTTTCTGTCGCTTGGGCGGGCGCTGCTCTTCTGGCTGCTGGGCTTCAATGGTCGCGACCTGCCGGCTGCTGGAAGCCGGCTGCGGGGCCTTGCGCTTGTTGTCGCCCTGCTGTTGTCGCCGGCCGGCGTCTGCCGCCGGAATTCTTGGAGCTTGAGGAGCCACTTTGCCAGTCGTGCTGATTTGAATTTCCGCCGTCATGGAGGAGTCGGCCGTGGCGTACTTGTCCGCTATGATCAGCACCTTGTCGAGGGTTTCTGGCTCGTCGCAAAGGAGCTTGTGCTTGAGGAGGGTGCCTTCTCTGCACCCGGCCGTGAAGTACTCGATGGCCCGCACCTCGTGCACGCCCTCGCAGGAGTTTCGGAGCTCGTCCCAACGCGTGAGGTAATCGCGAGTCGACTCGTTGGGGCCTTGCACGCACAAGGAGAGCTGACGAGGCTTGGGAGGACGCTTGTATGTGCTGGTGAAGTTGCGGACAAACGCTTCGGTGAAGTCGACCCAGCTGTTGATGCTGCGGGGCTTTAGGATGTTCAGCCATGTCCGGGCCGTGCCCTGGAGCATGAGCGGAACGTACTTTATGGCGACATGCTTGTTGCCGTTTGCTATGCTGACAGCCGTGGAGTAGTCGACTAGCCAGTCTTCCGGCTTCACGGAGCCGGTATACTTGGGCGTGTCTCTTGGGAGCGTGAACCTTCTGGGAAAGGGCTCGTCCCGAATGCGGGCCCCAAAACAAGGCGGACCCAGCTCGTCTTCTTCTTCCAGTGCTAAGGATCGGTGGAGTCGGTCGATCCGATGGCGGGCGTCGTTCTCTCCAACTCCCTTTCGGCGGCCAAGGTGGTCGCCGAGAGTCGGATGGTCAACAGGCGACAGGGAGACTCGCCTCTCGTTGCGGGGAGAGGGAGGCGGACAGTCGTCCCGTCGTTCCACTGCCCTTGGGCGGCCGTCTCGGTCGCGCTCTATGGTAATGCGAGTTCGACTGTGGCTGACAGTCGGCTCCTTGTTTATTCTTCCTCGGCCGCCGCCAGTCGGCGTCCGAGACGTCGCGCCTTGGTCTCGGTGAAGGTCGTCGTTGGGCCATTGAGGTGCCTCCGCGCGACAGCTGGCCACGTTCTGCGCGGCGGCCGCGTCGAGAAGCCATTGGACTCGCTCCATCATGAGGCGGCGTTCTTGGATGTTCGCCGCTGCCTGGGCGGCTCGGATGTTCTCTGCTGGTGTAGTGTACACAGGGCGGCTTGCCCCAAATAGGTTGGCGATGGCTACGCCGCGCTGCCGGACCGTGCCAAGGCGGCTGGGCTCCACAGGGGCCGGCGAGCCGCCGACGGCGCGATCCATCTCCCGCTGGTAGGCTTCGGACAAGCGCCTCATGCTGGCCAGCTTCTTCGCACCTTCAACGAGCTGAAGGCGGCGCGCCTCCAACATCTCTGCGTCAGCGTCTTCCGGAATGGGCGCAGTTAGGTCTTGCAGCGCCGCGCCGAGTGAGTCGGGCGCTCCTCCGCCGGGGAACTCATCATGACTGATGACTAGCACCTCAGTGACGGTGCTTCCGTCGCTCTCTGCGTGGGGAAGAGGTCCGTCGTAGACCACCAAGTTGGTGGGGAACGCGTCGAGTAACGCGGTGTCGGAGTCGACCAGCATCGGGTCGATGGAGCCTACGGACTCCAAGTCTATGGCAGGCTCGCCGGAAACGTGGAGTTGATCGAGGAGGCCCGCGAGGAGGTTCTCGGGGCCGTCCGTGCCTCCGTTGGATGCTGGTTCATCGGAGAGGCGGACCTCGCCGATGAGTTCGGCCAAGGAGCTGACCGCGCAGGCGATCTCAACGCCGCTTAGCGCGTCGGCGTAAACTCCATCTGGCGTGCCTGGCTGGTTGCGCTCACCAGGGAGGAAAAGGGTTCCCGTCCAGAACAGATCTCCGGACGGCGGTGCACCAGGCCCCACGGTGGGCGCCAAATGTCGGGGGTTTGGTGCGACATATACCAACAGATGGCTTATGATGGTGGCGGCGAGTAGAACGTCGCCGGTGCCTGGAAACGGGATGAGGCGAAGACATGCGCGCCGGCGAATCTTACCCAGCTTCGGGGCTCTCCTGGGAGATAATACCCCTACTGCTGCTCTGCGGGGTCTCCGCATGATCACTATGGCAAAGTGCTTACACGGTTGCTCGTTGAGCTTTTCTCTGGTGGTATGAGGGGGCAAGGCTAGCTCTCTCCCTTCTATGTGATCTGGTCTAGAGCTAATGGGTTCCAACCCTTTGCATGGGTGCCCTGGGGGGTTTATATAGGCCTACCCCCCAGGGGTACAATGGTAATCTGGCTGGGCGCGGGCCCAGCCATCAGTGTCTCTGGCCTCCGTCTTCTCTGCTGACCGCTGGGGCCCGTCGACTGGACAGGTACGGAGCCGACAGGCCGCGTCTGCCGCGGGCGGGTCTTGCCGGCTGCTGATTACTGTAGCCGTACTTCTGATGACGCGGGCTTGATCATGAGGTCATGACAATAGCCCCGCCGCCTGGCGGGCGATCACTGTTGCCACTCCCCATCTCATCTTGATTAATGGCGCGTGGGCCCCGGGGGAGGGCTCGGCCGACTCCCCCAGGTTGACTCCCGACGGGTCCGACCTGTGGTTCTCCCGCCGTCTCCCGAGGTCTCACTGACTGGTGGGCCCTGCTGCCTCTAGGCCGTACAGACAAGCCGTCGTGGGTGCAGGATTCGGCCCTGCGGTGCTGATGTCAGGGCCGGCATGGCAACAGTGCCAAGCCGCACGAAGATCTTCCGGGGTACGGCGTGCTGTGGCCATGCCTGCCCTTGGTGAGGGGCGGGGGTGGGCTTTGCTGTAGCCACGCCCCTGCCTAGTCCCCTTTGATGAGGTCATGGGGTTTGTTGGAGTCGCAGGCCGACTCCCCAAAGCCGGCTTCTCTGGAAGTCATCCCTGGGACTCGGCCGTGAGCGGGCAGTCGGCCGCCTTGCCGTCGACTCCTCAGGAGGCGGCTCTTTGTCCTGGGGTCTTGAGGGGCGCAGCCTGCCCCGATGTCTTGAAAGTTTATGGGACTCGGGATGGCCTACCCGTGGCCCATTACTCCGACAACCGCCACCGAGGCTCAAAGGGATAATGAGACTATTCATACTAGAAACTTCCGTGTGCAGCCACAAGCTATTATGGGCTCTAGCATAGTCGACTAAGTCGTGTGAACTCTTACAGTGGTAAACTAGCAGATGTAGGGGATGTAGGTGGTACGGTCTGCCCGATCGTAAGGTGCTAGCACTTCTGAAAGACTATGTCTCGGTCATCCGTCTTCTCAAACACCATGTAGTGCGAGAAACCAAACAAAGGCGATCGAGTCTTGTGGGGAAAAGTGCGCAAACCTTTGCAGAGTGTAATAAACTAATCATGGTTAGCCGTGTCCCCGGTTATGGACAATCTTGAGTATCTAGTACCTGGATTATCATGTGAATCTCAACATGTTACCCTAAATTAATTTTGTTGGGCTTTGTTTAATGATGATGCTTAATTGGGATTGAGAATGCTGTCAACCATTCTCAATGTTTAACAACTACCATGATAGTTAAATAAATTTTATTCCTTTGAAATAGGAAAAATTTTGCTTTACGCAAAACTGTAACCATAGAGCTTTCCACTAGCCAGATATGCATATAGTATAGCTGTTTCATTCCATTACTCTCTATGTGTTACCTTGCTAGCATATTCCATGTGCTGACCCGTTTCGGGCTGCAACGTTAATGTTGCAGACTTTTCAGACGATGATTAAGGAGTTTTAGGTCGTGGTTCTATACTCAGTGATGCCGTTGGAGTTGATGGACTCACTTATCTTCCAAGCCTTCCACTGTTATCGTTATTAGATGTCCTTAAGCCATATTTATTGTAATAAGTTCTCTATGGAGACACTCGATGTAATAAGTATGTGATTGCTACTCTGTTATAAATCCTCCGAGTACTGTGTGGTGTCAGCATTACTGATCCAGGGATGACACCGGAGCACAGAGATCAGACTGTTTGAGTTCTGGTCGCTACAGAGATGGTATCAGAGCACACGCTGACTGTAGGACACGGCCACTAAGCTAAAGACCTAGATCACTATCCTCTCTTTTCTCTTCTGACTCCTCATCTTTTCTAATCTTTTAGGATGGCGAATGCAAGGAACAAGTTCACACAACCAGATGAAGATACACCCTTTGGATGTCACTTGAAGGAAGTCACTAGATACCTGAACATAGGAGTACCAAGCTTCACCGGAACCTACAACGCCACTTTACCTGAAGAAGAGCGTTGGATGATTCAAGTTCAAGTTCTAGGAAGGACGTTCATGCCAGTCACTGAGCCCATAGAGTTTTCTTTTGATGCACCAACTTGGAGTCTAGGAATGAGCATGGTAGCTCACATTGCCATGGGACGCATTGGAGAAGTCTACCGCAATGATCTCAAGGATACTATCTACCAGATTTGTGGGCGCCGAGATGAGCACTGGGAGATGATCAGAACCAGAAAGGATAGATCAATTGCAGCTTTTATCCAGGAATTAAACCAGCACATTCGACGACAGGAGAACCAGATGTGCTCCGACATGATAGATCTGAAGAAGGCAAGGACAAGAATCAAGGAACTGGAGGAAGAACTCAAGGCTACACGTGAAGATTATGAAGAAGAAATTGAAGTATTGGTGGATAAGAACGCCGACCTAACAAAGAAGATCGGGATATTTATGGGAGACCCTACGTAAGTAGATGAAGATGAAGAACCCAAGGAGATACGCCCGGAAGACTACATCATCATCGATGACACCGATTCGGATCCAGATGATAGTGATGATGACTATATTGATGAAGCTGGAGCAGATATCATGGAGTATGCAATCGAAGAATATTTCTAGTAGACCACCCCATCAGTAGTAGTAGTCCACCATGTAAATACAGTAGTCCGAGCACTTTTGCGATAGTTAGATCGATTGTATGCCCTTGTTTGATTGAATGAAGTGAATTGTTTTCATTTGCCTCATGTGCATATGGGTAGTGTTTTCTCTTTAGACCCCCTCTATTCTTACATCTCATCTTTTATAAACCCTCAGATGCCTCCGAGACGTGACCCCGGATTTACCTTTCCACCGGAGCTCACCCAGTTGATCCAGCAGCAAAACACATTGATGCAGTTGCTAGTCCAGAATCAGAACCAGGGGAACAACAACAACAACAACCCACCACCACCACCACCTGTTGATCACTTAGCCCGTTTTCTTAGGCTGAATCCGCCGGTGTTTTCCAGTAGCACCGAGCCGATAGTAGCAGATGATTGGCTCCGCAAGACAGCTAGAGAGTTGACCACATCAGGATGCACAGATGCGGAGAAGGTGAAGTTTGCCGCACATCAGCTTGAAGGATCCGCAACATCATGGTGGGAGAATTTCACCGCCACTTTCCCTGTCGACACTATCACATGGGACCAGTTTCAGCAGGCTTTTCGCACTGCCCATGTTTCAGCAGGAGCCATGGCCATGAAGAAGCTAGAGTTTCGCAACTTGCGCCAAGGAGGACGGACAGTTGGCCAGTATATGGAGGACTTTAGTAAGTTAGCACGTTATGCTCCAGATGACGTTGCTACGGATGCAGCTAAGCAGGAGAAGTTTCTGGAAGGACTGAATGATGAGTTGAGCATGCAGTTGATGGTAGCAACCTTCAACAACTACCAGGAGTTGGTAGATCGTGCTCTTATGATTGAAGGGAAGCAGCAGCAAATTGAAAATCGCAAGAGGAAGTATGGACAAGGAAAGTAAAATTCAGGAGCTCAGCAGAAGCCACGTTTTACCCCTAGACCGGGAGGACATTTTCAGCATACCCATGGAGGAGGTAGCTCGCACAATCACAATGGCCCCAAGAATGGTAATGGGCATGGAGGAAGCAACGGCCAGAACCGCACCAACCAATCAACCCCAGCCAAGAAGGACCTGAGCCAAGTCACTTGCTTTAAGTGTTCGAAGACCGGACATTATGCAAATGAATGTCCTGAAATACAAAATGGAAATAGCAACGGAAGCTATGGGAAGAAGCCGAACCCTTTCAACAGGGGATAGGTGAACCACGTTAGCGTGGAGGAGGTTGAAGCTCAGCTTGATGCAGTAATAGGTAAGTTTTTGGTTAAGTCATTTACTTCACTCGTTCTTTTTGATACTGGTGCATCGCATTCATACATCTCAAGGGGATTTGTGGATAAGTACAACCTATCAACCCAAGCCCTTAGGTCACCCATGTTAGTAACCTCGCCTGGAGCAGAATATATGGCTAGTCGATGGTGTGATCGGTTACCATTAAGGATTGGTAACTATGTTTTTCCCTCAGACCTAATAGTATTGGAATCCCAAGGATTGGATGTGATATTAGGCATGGATTGGTTGTCAAAGTATGAAGGGAATATTGAATGTGCTAGTAAGTCAATTTGGCTTACCACCCCAGAAGGGAGAAGGATCAAGTATGTATCCCGACATGTGCCAAAGAGGGCTCAAGTAAATTGCTTAATAGTAGTTGTGCAGGAGGAAGTACCAGTGGTAAGGGATTTCCCTGAAGTATTTCCAGAAGAGTTGCCAGGCATGCCACCGGATAGAGATATTGAGTTTTTGATTGAGCTATTGCCAGGCACCGGGCCAATATCAAAGAGACCGTATAGGATGCTAGCAAAGGATTTGGTGGAAATTAAGAAGCAGATTAAGGAGTTACTGGATAAGGGATATATTCTCCCAAGTTCTTTGCCTTGGGGATCGCCAGTACTTCTAGTAGAGAAGAAGGATGGATCGTTAAGGATGGTTGTTGATTATCGAGGATTGAATGAAGTAACGATCAAGAACAAGTACCCACTACCGATGATCAATGATCTGTTTGATCGATTGCAAGGAGCTAAGGTATTTTCCAAGATCAATCTGCGATCAGGATACCACCAGTTGAAGATTCGAGAATAGGATATACCTAAGACAGCTTTTACCACCAGGTATGGGCTGTACGAGTATACCGTTATGTCATTTGGTCTGACTAATGCACCCGCATATTTTATGAACATGATGAACAAAGTATTTATGGAGTTTTTGGATAAGTTCGTCGTAGTGTTCATTGATGATATCCTGGCCTACTAGAAGAATGAAGAGGAGTGTCGGTGTCAAAACCGGCGGATCTTGGGTAGGGGGTCCCGAACTGTGTGTCTAGGCCGGATGGTAACAGGAGACGAGGGACACAATGTTTTACCCAGGTTCGGGCCCTCTTGATGGAGGTAAAACCCTACGTCCTACTTGATTAATATGGATGATATGGGTAGTACAAGAGTAGATCTACCACGAGATCAAGGAGGCTAAACCCTAAAAGCTAGCCTATGGTATGATTGTTGTATGATGAAGTTGTCCTACGGACTAAAACCCTCCTGTTTATATAGACACCGGAGAGGGTTAGGGTTACACAAAGTCGGTTACAATGGTAGGAGATCTTGAATATCCGCATCGCCAAGCTTGCCTTCCACGCCAAGGAAAGTCCCATCCGGACACGAACACCCCCTAATCCTGGACTCCCTCAAGGAGCATAAGGAGCATTTGCGTTTGGTACTTGGAAAGCTCAGAGAACATCAATTATATGCCAAGTTCAGCAAATGTGAGTTTTGGTTGAAGGAAGTAGGATTCCTCGGACACGTTATATCTGGAGAAGGTATAGTAGTTGATCCCACTAAAGTTGATACCGTGACCAAGTGGGAAGCACCAACCACCGTGGGAGAGATCCGGAGTTTTCTTGGACTCGCAGGATACTACCGGAGATTTATTGAGAATTTCTCAAAGATTGCGAAACCTATGACGGAGTTATTAAAGAAAGATACCAAGTTCATATGGACGGAGGAATGTGAGGCTACTTTCCAGGAGTTGAACAAACGTTTGGTTACCTCACCAGTGTTGATTTTGCCAGACCAGACCAAGGATTATGAGGTGTATTGCGACGCTTCACGTCGAGGACTTGGAGCAGTGCTTATGCAGGAAGGGAGAGTTGTTTCATATGCCTCAAGACAACTTAAGCCACATGAGTTGAATTATGCTACGCACGACTTGGAGTTAGCAGCCGTAGTGCATGCACTGAAGACATGGAGACATTTTCTGATTTGAAATCATTGTGAGGTGTACACGGACCATAAGAGTTTGAAATACATTTTTACACAGAAGGAGTTAAACCTCAGACAAAGGAGATGGTTGGAGCTCATCAAAGATTATGATATGAGATTGCATTACCATCCCGGAAAGGCTAATGTAGTAGCTGACGCATTAAGCCGTAAGAGCCACGTCAATACCTTAATGACGGGGAAAATCCCAAGGGAGTTAGCCGAAAATCTTCGAGATTTATGCTTAGAAATAGTCCCGAGAGGCTATGTAGCAGCATTGGAGATTCAGTCTACATTGATGGATAAAATCAGAGAAGCCCAAAGGACTGACAAGGAAATTGCTTCTATTAAGGAGAAACTTAGCAAGGGAAAGGCTAAGGGATTTCGTGAGGATGAGCATGATACCCTATGGTTTGAAGACCGTGTTTATGTGCCCAATGACCCGGAGATCAGGAAGTTGATTCTGCAAGAGGCACATGATTCACCATATTCGATTCACCCACGAAATACCAAGATGTATTTGGATTTGAAAGACATTTTCTGGTGGACCGGAATGAAGAAGGATATTGCAGAGTATGTAGAAGTTTGTGATGTGTGTCAGATAGTAAAGGCAGAGCATCAGAAGCCAGCAGGATTGTTACAACCATTGTCGTTACCCGAATGGAAGTGGGATAAGTTAGGCATGGATTTTACCACGGGATTTCCCAGAACACGTTCAGGCTATGACTCGATTTGGGTTATAGTCGATCGGTTGACGAAGCTAGCCCATTTCATCCTAGTAAAGACTACCTACACCAGTGAAAAGTTGGCAAAGATATACATGACCAGGATCGTATGTCTGCATGGAGTTCTGAGGAGTATCGTATCGGATAGAGGAGCCCAGTTTACCTCAAAGTTCTGGAAGCAGTTGCATGAAACTTTGGGTACTAGGCTAGAATTCAGTACAGCTTTTCATCCACAGACAGATGGACAGACCGAGAGAGTCAATCAGGTTTTGGAGGATATGTTGAGAGCTTGTGCGCTAGATTACGGATCTAGTTGGGACGACAATTTACCGTATGCAGAGTTCTCTTACAACAATAGTTACCAAACCAGTTTAAAGATGGCCCCTTTTGAAGCCTTGTACGGAAGGAGGTGCAGGACACCGTTGTCATGGGACGAAGTTGGAGACCGCCAGTTGTTTGGACCTAGCTTGATTAAAGAGTCTGAACAGAAGGTGAATTTGATTCGCGATAGGCTCAAGATAGCCCAGTCCAGACAGAAGAGTTATGCAGATTCGAAACGCAAGGAGACAGTTTACGAAGTTGGAGATAGAGCTTATCTTCGAGTATCACCACTTCAGGGAACAAAGCGTTTTGGGGTTAAAGGAAAGTTAGTGCCACGATTTGTAGGACCATATCGAGTTTTGGAGCGTATGGGAGAAGTGGCCTACAAGTTGGAATTGCCCGAAGGATTGTCAGGAGTTCATGATGTGTTCCATGTTTCCCAGTTGAAGAAATGCCATGCGAAGATGGCTGACATATCTTTGAGAGATACAGTGCCATTGGAAACTATTCAGTTGGATAAAGATTTGACCTATGAGGAGAAACCAATTAAGATTCTCGAGTTTGCCAGCCGAGTGACTCGCAGCAAGGTTATCATGTTTTGCAAGGTTCAATGGAGCCACCACACGGAGGACGAAGCCACCTGGGAACGAGAGGAAGATTTGCTCAAGGACCACCCTCACCTATTTTCTAGCCAACCCGAATCTCGAGGGAGAGATTCATCTTAAGGGTGGTAGGTTTGTAACATCCCAAATTTTCAATTTGTAATGTTATACATTAGATCATAAATGCATATCATATTTTATTTTGCTTTTGGTTTTGATCCTAGAAATTCTACGCAACTCAAGGACCCACGGAGAGAGTTGGGGATTTCGTTATTTTCATATTTGAGTTTTCTCAAATTTTGAGAATAGGATCATTTGATTTTATTTATTTTATCATCAATTATTTCTATTACAAAAATATGAGAGAGGGAATAAAATGACTTTCCCAAAATAAAGAAATATTGAGGATTTAATAATAAAATGAAATAAGATTTTATTTTGGAGTTTTCGTTATTTTATTTGAATTTAGGAAAAATGTGCGTTTTTCAAAATTGCCTTTAGGCTCCAAATAAATGTTCACCTTGTGCGGCTTGATTTTAGAAGCTCGCTAAAATTTATTTCGGGATTTTTGGAGTCCGTTTAGTATTTCTTTTTATTTTTCTTCCGCGCGTAATTTATATAAAAAAACGAACCGACCTAACGGGCCGTGTCCGACTAGGACTCCGGCCCGACTAGGCTATATAAGCCGGGGGAGGAGGCCCAGCCGAAACCCTAAGCCGCCCCAGCCCCAGCGCCGCGCCGCCGCCGCTTGAGGTTCACCGCGCCTCGTTTTCCGCACCGGTTTTTTTTTATTTTTTTTGAAAAACCGTTCGGTTTTTCCGTCGGTTTTTTAGTTTCGGGTTTTTTTAAATAGATTGGTTTTTCTGATTTATTTAAATAGCGAGCGTTCGTCCGTTCGTTCGTTCTAACGAACGTTCGTCGTTTTTCTTTTTCTCGGATTTAACCCGCGATTTTTCTGATCGCGATTCCTGATCCGATTTTCTTTTTAGTATAACTTTTCGCTCGTTCATCGGAATCAGGCGATTCAAGTGCCTGGAGTTTCATCTCGAAACCCTCTATCCGTTTAACCAACTTAAACAAGTTTTTGCTACTGTAAAATTTGCCTTAGATCCAGATTAGTGGAACGAAGTTATTTTCTTTCGCCGTTTGACTTTCATTGCTTCGTTCGATTTGATTCTTTTTGCAAACCGGAGTTCTTAAGTTGAACCTTCTGGTTAGATCTCTTATTTGACTTTTACATGTGCATTAGATGGGTACTTAATGTATTCTTGTTTGTTTGTCTGCGATAGAATACCCAGAGTGCGCCGCCTGTTACTTCGAATCGCTAGGTTTCCCGGATCATCAGCATGGCAAGTAACACTTTGATCATACCTTTCCTACTACCCATTTTTATTGCATTAGATCAATCCTCAAACATTGCATGATTAGGGTCTAATTAAATTGTGGGATGGGAAGTAGTTGAGGTAGTACCTATTACCTGTGTACTTTCAAACCTTTGGGAGTTACTTCTACGTTTGCTTACTATGACATGCTATGCTAGTAGACGTGGATTGGGTGAGTGATATCCATGACAGATGTGAGTTTGTTAATTAATGGTTTATCTAAGGTGGCAACTTAAACACACATCTGGGTAGATTGAGGCACCTGGGTATTCCAGGACTTGCCTGTTTTCTTTTGGACCGCCACCCAGGCTCAAAGGGATCATGAGACTATTCATACTAGAAACTTCCGTGTGCAGCCACAAGCTATTATGGGCTCTAGCATAGTTGACTAAGTCGTGCGAACTCTTACAGTGGTATACTAGCAGATGTAGGGGATGTAGGTGGTACGGTCTGCCCGATCGTAAGGTGCTAGCACTTCTGAAAGACTATGTCTCGGTCATCCGTCTTCTCAAACACCATGTAGTGCGAGAAACCAAACAGAGGCGATCGAGTCTTGTGGGGAAAAGTGCGCAAACCTTTGCAGAGTGTAATAAACTAATCATGGTTAGCCGTGTCCCCGGTTATGGACAATCTTGAGTATCTAGTACCTAGATTATCATGTGAATCTCAACATGTTACCCTAAATTAATTTTGTTGGGCTTTGTTTAATGATGATGCTTAATTGTAATTGAGAATGCTGTCAACCATTCTCAATGTTTAACAACTACCATGATAGTTAAATAAATTTTATTCCTTTGAAGTAGGGAAAAATTAGCTTTACGCAAAACTGTAACCATAGAGCTTTCCACCAGCCAGATATGCATATAGTATAGCTGTTTCATTCCATTACTCTCTATGTGTTACCTTGCCAGCATATTCCATGTGCTGACCCATTTCGGGCTGCAACGTTAATGTTGCAGACTTTTCAGACGACGATTAAGGAGTTTCAGGTCGTGGGTCTATACTTAGTGATGCCGTTGGAGTTGATGGACTCACTTATCTTCCAAGCCTTCCGCTGTTATCGTTATTAGATGGCCTTAAGCCATATTTATTGTAATAAGTTCTCTATGGAGACACTGGATATAATAAGTGTGTGATTGCTAGTCTATTATAAATCCTCCGAGTACTGTGTGGTGTCAGCATTACTGATCTAGGGATGACACCGGAGCACAGAGATCAGACTGTTTGAGGTCTGGTCGCTACAAGCTCAGTACAGAGGCGCCGCACACCCCCTATGCTTCACAGACGAAGTAATGGATCACCAAATCCCAGAGGGTTTCAAACCTGTAAATATCGAATCATATAACGGCACAATAGATCCTGTGGTATGGATCGAGGACTTCCTCCTGCACATCCACATAGCCCGTGGTGATGATCTACACGCCATCAAATACCTCCCACTCAAACTCAAAGGACCAGCTCGGCATTGGCTCAACAGCCTGCCAGCAGAATCCATTGGCTGTTGGGAAGACCTGGAAGCCGCATTCCTCGACAACTTCCAGGGCACTTATGTGCGACCACCAGATGCCGATGACTTGAGCCACATAATTCAGCAGCCAGAGGAATCGGCCAGGCAACTCTGGACACGGTTCCTGAAAAAGAAAAAGAAAATCGTCGACTGTCCGGATGCAGAGGCCCTAGCAGCTTTTAAGCACAACATCCGCGACGAGTGGCTCGCCCGACACCTTGGCTAGGAAAAACCGAAATCTATGGCAGCCCTCCCGACACTCATGACCCGCTTCTGCGCGGGAGAGGACAACTGGCTGGCTCACAGCAATAACATATCAAAGAACCATGGTACTTCGGATACCAAGGATAGCAATGGCAGGTCACGTCGCAGCAAACACAAGCGCCGCATCAACAGCGACAATACCGAGGATACGGTAGTCAATGCCGGATTCAGAGTCTCTAAACCCTGTCAGCGAAAAAATCCATTCAAAAGAAGCACTCCGAGCCCGTCTAGTTTGGACCATATACTTGATCGCTCGTGTCAAATACACGGCACCCCCGACAAGGTAGCCAACCACACCAACAGGGAATGTTGGGTGTTCAAGCATGCCGGCAAATTAAATGCCGAAAACAAAGATAAGGGGTTACATAGCGATCACGAGGAGGAGCCCCGGCCGCCGAACATCGGAGGACAGAAGAATTTCCCCCACAAGTGCGGATGATGAACATTATATACGCAACCCACATCCCCAAGAGGGAGTGGAAGCGTGCGCTAAGGGACGTATATGCGTTGGAGCTAGTCGCCCCAAAGTTCAACCCATGGTCCTCCTGTCCGATCACCTTCGATCGCAGGGATTATCCCACTAGTATCCGTCATGGTGGATTTGCCGCACTGGTCCTAGACCCAATCATCGACGGATTTCACCTCACTCGAGTCCTTATGGATGGCGGTAGCAGCCTAAACCTTCTTTATCAGGACACAGTGCGCAAAATGGGTATAGACCCCTCAAGGATCAAACCCACAAAAACGACCTTCAAAGGCGTCATACCAGGTGTAGAGGCCCATTGCACAGGCTCAGTCACACTGGAACTGGTCTTTGGATCTCTGGATAACTTCCAAAGCGAGGAGTTAATCTTTGATATAGTCCCGTTCCGAAGTGGCTATCACGCAAGGCTCGGGAAAACCGCATTTGCGATATTCAATGCGGTACGGCATTATGCATACCTCAAGCTCAAGATTCCAGGACCTCGGGGGGTCATCACAGTCAATGGAAACACAGAACGCTCTCTCCGCATGGAGGAGCACACTGCAGCCCTCACAGCAGAAGCACAGAGCAGCCTCCTCAGGCAATCCACTAGTTCTGTTATTAAACACCCGAACACCGTCAAGCGCGCCCGAAGTAATCTGCAACAAGACCGCATGGCACGTTCCGAGCTCGCATAGCAATGCGGCCCCCACCCCAGTCCCATCCAAACGGCGAAATCCGTGCCGCGCGTACATAATTACGCATTAAAAATACCATGGGCATAGGTGGGGGGGGCACAACTACGACACGCCCCAAAACGCGGCTCAACCGCACTAGGGGCTACCTGCTTTGTTACTTTTTATCTCTTTCAGGACTTTACTCTCTGGAAACCCCGTCCGGCAGTACGATTGCCGGATACACGATACAACAACCAAGGAGGCAGAAAGCTACGTCGCACCATGGAACTCCTAGGTGGTCTCTGATAACGAGTGAAATAGATGCTTTAAATACCATTTCTCAGCTTGCCCTTGGAGGGGACATGTCAAATAGTCCTACTTTTTTCTTATCGCACTACTTGTATCATTCTGCTTCGACGCACCTTTTTGAATAAACAATGCATAGCACTAGACTATTACTGCATTCTCTATTCTTTTATATATATATATATGTTCATTCATGAAATTCAGCACCCGTACACTCTGGTATGGCCAATACGCCAGGGGCTTAAGCGTGCCCCATAATACGGCGTGAGAAGTCCGAACACTTTCGACAGTGCGGCACCCCGAACTTATAGCATTATATGGATCAGCTCCGAATCATGTCTTGGGTCAATAGTTGGGTTTGCCCGGCTCCCATGTTTTGGTACCTTACGTTCCGCTATATCGACTAAGGTAGCACTGGGAGAACTACTGCGATTGTGCCCTGGTTCATCTGGGCAAGCACCTCAGTAGAGAAAGCTAAAACTGACTGTCATGATAAGGCGAGAGCTGGTCGCTGTTCGAGAGGTCTCGAGTCCCTAAAGACTTATGCCGCTTAGGGCGAGGAGTCAGCTTTGTCCGGCTTAGGCGTGTATAGAGCCCCGAATTCGTCCTTCTGAATACTAGGGGCTTCGCCAAAATTTAAAATTCTAGACTTCTATGGCTAAGTGAGAGTGATAAAGCATTATAGTCCGATTGCCTTGTTCATTGCGCTGAGCACCTCCCTCGAAGGACCCAAAAATGGGAAAAAGAGTGCTCAAATTTATCCCGAACACCCCATCACTCGTGGCATGGGGGCAGAAGCCGACGACTGGCCATCTCTCAGATTTGGTAAACAGCCGCACATAAGGTAATATTTTAAATTCAAACAAGCGTTGCATAACGCATATGAACAAGTTTTCATAATACAGGATCAGACGAGCAAGTTCATTCAAAAATTACATCCTTCGCACACTCGTCCGCCACAAGACGGGCACCCTTCAGGACACCCTCATAATACATTTCGGGGTGGTGATGCTCCTTGCCCTGCGGCGGCACCGCTTTATCTTGACTTCCAGCCGTGGGCCTACCCACAAGCCGCCTCACCAGACCGAAGTAGCTGTTGGGAAGGGAGTCGCCAGGCCACATCCGGACTATAAGGCCCCTCATGGCCTGTTCGGCCCCCTTGTGCATCTCGACCAGTTGCTTTAGCTGGTCGCTCACAGGCATCGGGTGTTTGGTCCCAGTATACTGAGACCAGAACAACTTCTCCGTCGAGCTTCCCTCCTCGGCCAGGTAGTACTTTGTAGCATCTGACACACTGAGGGGCAAATCTGCGATCGCTCCTGGAGAGCTCCGGACTCGGGTAAGTAACAAGTAATTTACTTTCACATGCTTGCTTTGCATAATGAATGCCTTACCCGCTGCTATCTTCCTCATCACCTCAATTACCTGGAGGGCCTTTTGGGCTTCAGCCTTGGCATGCTTTGTGCTCTCGAGGGCCGCGGCAAGCTCGGACTCTCGCATCTTCCAGTCAAGCTCCAAATTCTCATGCTTCTTCACGTGAGACTGGAGCTCTTGCTGCACCTTGCCCACCCGTGCCTCTTGTCTCTCCCGCTCGGTCGCTCCTTGGCCGCTTTGTTTTTGGCCTCGGACAGCGCTTGCTTCAGGGTCGCCACTTCGGTCATGGCCCTGGCACATCCATGATGATCCTATCATTTTTGCAACCGCATTTTTTATTTATATATAAGACAAGGTATTACTTACCTTTGTTCTCCTCGAGCTGCCTCTTGGCAAGGCCGAGCTCTTTCTCGGACCGCTCGAGATTCTGCTTCAGTGCGGCGACCTTCGCAGTCAGTGCGGCAGAGGTCAGCAGCGAAGCCTGCATACGCATATAGACATACTTATATTAGACTCCTGCCGATATTATTTGATCCTGTATGCGGCTTTTCTTTGTGAACACCAAACAGAGCATTAGGGGCTACTGTCTATGCGGTAATATTTTCCTATATTTTAAATACTTATCTCAAAGCCTGTTAGACGGCTGGCATAGGCTTCAGTCAGCCCGCTCTTGGCGGACTGAACCTTCTTTCTCACCGCACTCATAATAGTGCGGTGCTCTTCGTTGATGGAAGCACCGCGAAGCGCTCCCAGCAGGTTGTCCGGTGCCTCTGGATGGAGAGAGGTCACCAACACGGGCGGCTTGCCCCTCTTGGAAGGGGCCGCCTGCCGGAGTCCGGAACCATTGGAGGTTCCGGCACGGTGTTCGGCTCAGGGCCGAACTTGGAGCCCTTGGGAGTCTTGCTCCCTTTGTGCCTGGAGTCCGGAAGGTCGCCTTGAGGCGCCTCCAGGACTATATCCCCCCCGGCTCGGGGCCCCTTGAGACAATACGTCGACATTGTCCGTAGGGCGAGGAGAGGTGGCGGTTGGAAGTGACTCACTATTCATATCCGATGAGTCCAAGGAACCGTCCGACGAGGGTACGTTGATCATATTCGACATTAGGAGAAGTAGTGCAATAAAAGTATGCTATGAGTTACTCTGGTATCCGAATACTTACAACTTCGCCAGGGGCTTGGCCCTGAGTAACTACTCGTCTTCGCTGTCGGCGGCGGTGGTGGAACAGTCCGGAAGGAGAGTCCTTCCCTTCTTGGACCCTTTGGCCTCCCCGGTTGGGGTGGCCTTCCTTTTCTTGTCTCCCCCGTCTGGAGGGGGAGAATCTTCGTCTTCCTCCCCCTCGTTTTCACGGGAGGAGTGCGTCTCGAAGTTATCGGACGATGAGTCCGATACCACCTGGCGCCGGGAACACTTTCGGGTTCCCGTGGCCTTCTTATTGATCTTCTTCTCCGGCACCTCATAAGGAGCCGGAGTCCGCATCTCTGTCAAGAGAGCGTCTGCAGGGTCTTCGGGCAGAGGGGCCGGGCAGTCAATCTGCTCCAATGTTTCCACCCAGTCATGTCAAAGGCATGGGAGCCCAGATCCCGCCCATGGTTAAACTATGGAAAGTAAATACCCTACAAGATGTACAGAACTTACCGGATTCACAGGGCACATCACGCTTAGCCCGCGGTCCTCGGTAAGGGGAGGGGGGACCTCGGCGCCCTTGAACAGCACCTTCCAGACGTCCTGATGCATCATGTCGAAGACCTTGCGTAGAGTCTGGTGCTGGGCCGGGTCGAACTCCCATAAGTTGAAAGCCCGTTGTTGACACGGGAGGATCCGGCGGAAGAGCATGACCTGGACTATGTTTACAAGCTTGAGTTTCTTGCTTATCATGTTCCGGATACACTTCTGGAGTCCGTCCAGCTCCACCAATGAGCCCCAGGACAGGCCCTTCTCCTTCCAGGAAGTAAGCCGAATGGGGATTCCGGATCGAAACTCGGGGGCCACCACCCAGTTGGTGTCGCACGGCTCGGTGATGTAGAACCACCCCGATTGCCACCCCTTTATGGTCTCCATGAAGGAGCCCTCGAGCCATGTGACGTTTGGAATTTTGCCCACCATGGCTCCGCCACATTCTGCTTGTTGGCCGCCTACTACCTTCGACTTGACATTGAAGGTCTTCAGCCACAGGCCGAAGTGGGGCCGGATGCGGAGGAAAGCCTCGCACACGACAATGAACACTGAGATGTTGAGGATGAAATTCGGGGCCAGATCATGAAAGTCCAGCCCATAACAGAACATAAGGCCGCGGACAAATGGATGGAGGGGAAACCCCAGTCCACGGACGAAGTGGGGGAGGAAAACCACCCTTTCGCAAGGTTCCGGGGTAGGGACGATCTGCCCCGCGGCTGGCAGCCGGTGCACGATATCTGCGGCTAAGTATCCGGCCCCACGTAGTTTTTTTATGTGTCCCTCCGTGACGGAGGAGACCATCCACCTGCCTCCCGCTCCGGACATGTTTGGAGAGAGTTGAGGAGAAGGATGTGGACATGGGCGCTGGAGCTCGAGTGCGCGAGAATGGATGAGCAAGGAGGAAGAAGGTCTGGGTAGAAAAAGGTGAAACATTATCCCTTTATAAGGGCGGGCGAAACTATGCGCCCCCACCAGCCTGGTAAAACTCGCTTCTCCCCCAAGCGCCGTAATTGATGGCGCAGTTGGGTTACCCATGTCCATATTGATGGGAATCCCGTAATAAGGGGACATGATCTCTGCTTCAACAAGACG
This sequence comes from Triticum urartu, assembly GCF_003073215.2. Taxonomy (NCBI): domain Eukaryota; kingdom Viridiplantae; phylum Streptophyta; class Magnoliopsida; order Poales; family Poaceae; genus Triticum; species Triticum urartu. The sequence continues at coordinate 126,168,276 of NC_053028.1, forward strand.
TGCCAAGGAAACTGCCTCGCAAAACATGCCGAGATTGGTTATGAAAAACGACTCGAATAAAGACCTGGCTGTGGTGTGATGTCACACTGCGGAATGCGTCGGCATATTAGATTTGTGAAAATATTATTCTCTCTACGGTGGTATGTGGAACTTGTTTTGCAGAGCCGGACACGATCCTCGTGTTCAAAATCTTCTATGAGGTATTCAGAGGAGGAACCCTCCTTGCAATGCCGAAGACGATCTGCGCGCCGGACTCATCGTCATTGAAGCCTGGTTTAGGGGCTACTGAGGGAGTCCTGGATTAGGGGGTATTTGGACAGCCGGATTATATCCTTTGGCCAGACTGTTGGACTATGAAGATACAAGATCGAAGACTTCGTCCCGTGTCCGGATGGGACTCTCCTTGGCGTGGAAGGCAAGCTTGGCAATACAGATATGTACATCTCCTTCCTTGTAACCGACACTGTGTAACCCTAGCCCCCTCCGGTGTCTATATAAACCGGAGGGTTTTAGTCCGTAGGACAACAGACAATCATACCATAGGCTAGCTTCTAGGGTTTAGCCTCTCTGATCTCGTGGTAGATCAACTCTTGTACTATTCATATTATCAAGAACAATCAAGCAGGACGTAGGGTTTTACCTCCATCAAGAGGGCCCGAACCTGAGTAAATATCGTGTCCCCTTCCTCCTATTACCATCCGCCTAGACGCACAGTTCAGGACCCCCTACCCGAGATCCGCCAGTTTTGACACCGACAATGAGGCTCTACACTACTTTGAAATCTATAAGGCAGAAGTTGAGAATCAACTTGAAAAGAAAATTAAACGAGTCCGGTCAAATCATGGTGGAGAGTACTTCTCGAGTGAGTTTGATTCCTTTTGTGTGGAACACGGCATTATTCATGAGAGGACGCCTCCCTATTCATCCCAGTGAAATGGGGTTGCCGAGCAGAAAAATTGTACTCTAACTGAGTTGGTTAACGCCATGTTAGATACATCGGGTTTATCCAAGGCATGGTGGGGGGAGGCTATATTGACGGCATGTCATGTCCTGAATAAAGTTCCGACAAAGGATAATGAGATCACTCCCTATGAGAAATGGGCGAAGAGAAGGACAACACTCTCGTACTTGCGTACTTGGGGATGTTTGGCGAAAGTCAATGTGTCGATCCCCAAAAAGCATAAGCTTGGACCCAAGACTGTGGACTGCGTTAATATGGGATATGATAAGAACATCGTTGGCTATAGATTTCTAGTATTGAAATCTGAGGTACCTAACCAGAAGGTCGGTACAATTATGGAGTCTAAGGATGCTACATTCTTCGAGGATATTTTCCTATGAGAGATATGCAAAGCACTTCTAGACAGGAATCTGAGGAGACTCCTAAGCCTGCCATTCCTATGGAATATTATGAGCGAACACATGATGAAAATCCTAAGGAGGATGACGAGGTAACCCTTGGTAGGGGAAAGAGACAAAGGACTGCAAAGACCTTTGGTGATGATTTCTTCGTGTACCTCGTGGATGATACTCCCACTTTTATTTCAGAAGCGTATGCCTCTCCAGAAGCTGACTACTGGAAGGATGCGGTCCGTAGCGAGATGGATTCCATCATGGCTAATGGGACATGGGAGATCACTGACCGTCCATATGGTTGCAAACCTTTGGGATGTAAGTGGGTGTTCAAGAAGAATCTTAGGCCCGATGGTACGATTGAAAAGTACAAGGCTAGGCTTGTGGCCAAGGGCTATGACCAGTAAGAAGATGAAGATTTCTTCGATGCTTATTCACATGTGGCTAGACTGACCACCATTTGAGTATTACTCTCGTTGGCGGCCTCACATGGTCTTCTCTTCCACCAGATGGATGTTAAGACGGCTTTCCTGAATGGAGGGCTAAACGAGGAAATCTACATGCAACAGCCAGATGGCTTTGTGATAAATGGTTAGGCAAGAAAGGTGTGTAGGTGCTACCTCTTGAGCACTGTGTTGGTTTTCCCTTGAAGAGGAAAGGGTGATGCAGCAAAATAGCGTAAGTATTTCGCTCAGTTTTTGAGAACCAAGGTATCAATCCAGTAGGAGGCCACACGCAAGTCCCTCGTACCTACACAAAGAAATAAGAACCTCGCAACCAATGCGATAAAGGGGTTGTCAATCCCTTCACGGTCACTTACGAGAGTGAGATCTGATAGAGATAATAATGATAAGATAAATATTTTTGGTATTTTTATGATAAAGATTGAAAGTAAAGATTGCAAAATAAAAGATAATAGAAATAGCTTGTTGATGGAAGATTAATATAATGCATAATAGACCCGGGGGCCATAGGTTTCACTAGTGGCTTCTCTCAAGATAGCATAAGTATTACGGTGGGTGAACAAATTATTGTCGAGCAATTGATAGAAGCAAATAATTATGAGAATATCTAGGCATGATCATGTATATAGGCATCACATCCGTGACAAGTAGACCGACTCCTGCCGGCATCTACTACTATTACTCCACACATTGACCGCTATCCAACATGCATCTAGAGTATTAGGTTCATAAGAACAGAGTAACGCATTAGGTAAGATGACATGATGTAGAGGGATAAACTCAAGCACTATGATGTAAACCCCATCTTTTTATCCTCGATGGAAACAATACAATACATGTCGTTTCCCTTTCTGTCACTGGGATCGAGCACCGCAAGATTGAACCAAAAGCTAAGCACTTCTCCCATTGCAAGAAAGATCAATCTAGTAGGCCAAACCAAACTGATAATTCGAAGAGACTTGCAAAGGTAACCAATCATACATAAAAGTTTTCAGAGAAGAATCAAATATTTTTCATAGATAGACTTGATCATAAACCCACAATTCATTGGATCTCGACAAACACATCGCAAAAAGAGTTACATCGAATAGATCTCCAAGAAGATCGAGGAGAACTTTGTATTGAGATCCAAAGAGAGAGAAGAAGCCATCTAGGTAATAGCTATGGACCCGAAGGTCTGAAGTAAACTACTCACACATCATCGGAGGGGCCATGGAGTTGATGTAGAGGCCCTCCGTGATCGATGCCCCCTCCGGCGAAGCTCCGGAAAAGGCCCCAAGATGGGATCTCTTGGGTACAAAAGGTTGCGGCGGTGGAAATAGGGTTTCGTGGTGCTCCTGGATGTTTTCACGTATATGAGTAAATATAGGAGGAAGAAGTAGGCCGGTTGAGCCACGAGGGGCCCACGAGGCGGGAGGCCGCGCCCAGGGGGGTAGGCACGCCCCACGCCTCGTGGCCTCCTCGGTTGTTTCTTGACGTCCACTCCAAGTCCTCTGGATCACGTTTGTTCCAAAAATCATGCTCCTGAAGGTTTCATTCCGTTTGGACTCCGCTTGATATCCCTTTTCTGCGAAACACTGAAATAGGCAAAAAACAGCAATTTGCACTAGGCCTTGGGTTAATAGGTTAGTCCCAAAAATAATATAAAAGTGTAAAATAAATACCATTAAACATCCAATACAAATATATAATAGCATGGAACAATCAAAAATTATAGATACGTTGGAGACGTATCAAGCATCCCCAAGCTTAATTTCTGCTCGTCCTCGAGTAGGTAAATGATAAAAAACAGAATTTTTTGATGTGGAATGCTTTCTAGCATATTATTCAATGTAATTTTCTTTATTGTGGCATGAATGTTCAGATCCGAAAAATTCAAGATAAAAGTTTAATGTTGACATAAAAATAATAATACTTCAAGCATGCTAACCAAGCAATTATGTCTTATCAAAATAACATAGCCAAAGAATATCCCTACAAAATCATATAGTTTGGCCATGCTTCATTTTCGTCACACAAAATGCTCCCATCATGCACAAGCCCGATGACAAGGCAGGCAATTGTTTCATACTTAGCCTTTTAAACTCTTTCAACTTTTACGCAATATATGAGCACGAGCCATGTACATAGCACTATGGGTGGAATAGAATATAATGATTGAGGTTATGTGAGAAGACAAAAAGGAGAAAGTCTCACATTGACATGGATAATCAATGGGCTATGGCGATGCCCACCGATTGATGTCAATGCAAGGAGTAGGGATTGCCATGCAACGGATGCACTAGAGCTATAAATATATGAAAGCTCATCAAAGAAACTAAGTGGGCGTGCATCCAACTTGCTTGCTCACGAAGACCTAGGGCATTTGAGGAAGCCCATCATTGGAATATACAAGCCAAGTTCTATAATGAAAAATTCCCAGTAGTATATGAAAGTGACAAAATAAGAGACTCTCTATCATGAAGATCATGGTGCTACTTTGAAGCACAAGTTTGGAAAAATGATAGTAACATTGTCCCTTCTCTCTTTTTCTCTCATTTTTTATTTGGGCCTTCTTTTTCTTTTTTCTTTTATGGCCTCTTTTTTTCCCTTTTTTTATTTTTCGTCCGGAGTCTCATCCCGACTTGTGGGGGAATCATAGTCTCCATCATCCTTTCCTCACATGGGACAATGCTCTAATGATGATCACCACACTTTTATTTACTTACAACTCAATAATTACAACTCGATACTTAGAATAAAATATGACTCTATGTGAATGCCTCCGGCGGTGTACCGGGATATGCAATGAATCAAGAGTGACATGTATGAAAAATTAAGCATGGTGGCCTTGCCACATATACGATGTCAACTACATGATCATGCAAGGCAATATGACAATTATGATGCGTGTCATAATAAACGGAACGGTGGAAAAGTTGCATGGCAATATATCTCGGAATGGCTATGGAAATGCCATAATAGGTAGGTATGGTGACTGTTTGGAGGAAGATATAAGGAGGCTTATGTGTGATAGAGTGTATCATATCACGGGGTTTGGATGCGCCGGCGAAGTTTGCACCAACTCTCAAGGTGAGAAAGGGCAATGCACGGTACCGAAGAGGCTAGCAATGATGGAATGGTGAGAGTGCGTATAATCCATGGACTCAACATTAGTCATAAAGAACTCACATACTTATTGCAAATATCTACATGTCCTCAAAACCAAGCACTACGCACATGCTCCTAGGGTGGTAGATTGGTAGGAAAAGACCATCGCTCGTCCCCGACCGCCACTCATAAGAAAAGCAATCAAAGAACACCTCATGCTTCAAATTTGTCACACAACATTTACCATACGTGCATGCTACGGAACTTGCAAACTTCAACACAAGTATTTCTCAATTTCACAATTACTCAACTAGCACACCTCTAATATTACCACATTTATATCTCAAAACAACTATCAAGTATCCAACTTCTCTTACTTCCTCCGTCCCATAATACTTGTCGTGGTTTTAGTTCAAATTTGAACTAAAACCACAATAAGTATTATGGAACGGAGGGAGTAGTATTTAATGCACCTTAAGGTTTTTATCTTGGATGCCTATCATATTAGGACTAATTTTATAACCAAAGAAAATTACCATGCTGTTCTAAAGGACTCTCAAAATAATATAAGCAAAGCATGAGAGATCAATAATTTCTATAAAATAAAACCACCACCATGGTCTAAAAGATATAAGCGAAGCACTAGGGCAAAATTATCTAACTCAAAAGATATAAGTGAAGCACATAGGGTATTCTAATAAATTCTGATTCATGTGTGTCTCTCTCGAAAGGTGTGTACAGCAAGGATGATTGTGGTAAACTAAAAAAGAACGACTCAAATCATACAAGATGCTCCAAGCAAAACATGTAACATGTGGTCAATAAAAAGATAGCTCCAAGTAAAGTTACCGATGGACGAAGACGAAAGAGGGGATGCCTTCCGGGGAATCTCCAAGCTTAGGCTTTTGGTTGTCCTTGGATTTTACCTTGGGGTGCCTTGGGCATCCCCAAGCTAGGGCTCTTGCCAGTCCTTGTTCCATAATCCATCAAATCTTTACCCAAAACTTGAAAACTTCACAACACAAAACTTAAACAGAAAATCTCATGAGCTCCGTTATAAAAGAAAACAAACCACTACTTAAGGTACTGTAATGAACTCATTCTTTATTTATATTGGTGTTAAATATACTGTATTCCAACTTCTCTATGGTTCATACACTCAAATACTAGCCATAGATTCATCAAAATAAGCAAACAACACACGAAAAACAGAATCTGTCAAAAACAGAACAGTCTGCAGTAATCTGTAGGTTTCAAATACTTCTGGAACCCCAAACATTCTAAACTAAATTTATGGACGTGAGTAATTTATCTATTAATCATATTCAAAAATAATTAACTAAATAGCACTCTCCAATAAAAAATGGCAGCAAATCTCGTGAGCGCTAAAGTTTCTGTTTTTTACAGCATGATCGCAAAGACTTTCCCCAAGTCTTCCCAAAGGTTCTACTTGGCACAAACACTAATTAAAAGCATAAAACCACATATAAACAGAGGCTGTATGAATTATTTATTACTAAACATAATCAAAAAGCAAGGAACAAAAATAAAATTGGGTTGCCTCCAAACAAGCGCTATCGTTTAACGCCCCTAGCTAGGCGTAAAAGCAAGGATAGATCTAGGTATTATCATCTTTGGTATGCAATCCATAAGTGGCTCTCATAATAGATTCATAAGGTAATTTAATTTTATTTCTAGGAAAGTGTTCCATGCCTTTCTTTAACGGAAATTGGAATCTAATATTCCCTTCTTTCATATCAATAATTGCACCAATCATTCTGAGGAAAGGTATACCAAAAATAATAGGACATGAAGGATTGAAATCAATATCAAGAACAATGAAATCTACGGGCACATAATTCCTATTTGCAACAATAAGAACATCATTAATTCTTCCCATAGGTTTCTTAATGGTGGAACCCGCAAGATGCAAGTTTAAAGAACAATCATCAAATTCACGGAAACCTAGGAAATCACACAAGGTTTAAGGAATCGTGGAAACACTAGCACCCAAATCACACAAAACATAGCATTCATGATCTTTAATTTTAATTTTAATAGTAGATTCCCACTCATCATAAAGCTTTCGAGGAATAGAAACTTCCAATTCAAGTTTTTCTTCATAAGATTGTATTACAGCATCAACGATATGTTTAGTAAAAGCCTTATTTTGACTATAAGCATGTAGAGAATTTAGCACAGATTGCAACAAGGAAATACAATATATTAAAGAGCAATTATCATAGTTAAATTCCTTGAAATCCAAAATAGTGGGTTCATTTCTATCTAAAGTTTTGACCTCTTCAATCCCACTTTTACCAATTTTTGCATCAAGATCTAAAAACTCCGAATCATTGGGACGCCTTCTAACTAAAGTTGACTCATCTCTAGTCCCATCATTATCAAGATTCATATTGCAAAACAAAGATTTAATAGGATACACATCAATCACTTTTATATCTTCATCCATATTATCATGGAAACTAGAAGAACATGTCACAAAGCAATCTTTTTTAGCACGCATCCTAGCGGTTCTTTCTTTGCACTCATCGATGGAAATTCTCATAACTTTGAGAGACTCATTGATATCATGCTTAGGTGGAATAGATCTAAGTTTCAAAGAATCAACATCAAGAAAAATTCTATCCACGTTCCTAGCCAACTCATAAATCTTAGACAATTTTTCTTCAATCAAAGCATTGAAACTCTTTTGCAAACTAATAAATTCTTTAATATTAGATTCAAAATCAGAGGGCATCTTATTATATTTCCATAAGAATTGTTGTAGGAATTACCATAATTATTAGAGGAATTACTAGGAAACATCCTAGGATTAAAATTACCTCTATACGCATTATTACCAAAATTGTTCCTACCAACAAAATTCACATCCATAGATTCATTATTATTCTCAATCAAAGAAGACAAAGGCATATCATTAGGATCAGAAGAAACACTCTTATTAGCAAACAATTTCATAAGTTCATCCATCTAAACATTGATTTCTTCTATAGCATGCACCTTTTTATTAGTAGATCTTTCAGTGTGCCATTGAAAATAATTAACCATAATATTATCTAGGAGTTTAGTAGCTTGTCCTAAAGTGATTTCCATAAAAGTGCCTCCCGCGGCCAAGTCTAAAAGATTTCTAGAAGCAAAATTCAATCTGGCATAATTTTTTTGTATAATCATCCATAAATTCAAACCATGTGTAGGGCAATTACGTATCATTAATTACATCCTCTCCCAAGCTTGTGCAACATGTTCATGATCAAGTTGCTTAAAATTCATAATATCGTTTCTAAGAGAGATGATCTTAGCGGGAGGAAAATACTTAGAGATAAAAGCATTTTTGCACTTATTCCATGAATCAATACTATTTTTAGGCAAAGACGAAAACCAAGTTTTTGCACGATCTCTAAGCGAAAATAGGAATAGCTTCAATTTAACAATATCATTATCCACATCTTTCTTCTTTTGCATATCACACAAATCAACAAAGTTGTTTAGATGGGTAGTGGCATCTTCACTAGGAAGGCCGGAAAACGGATCTTTCAAGACAAGATTCAGCAAAGCAGCATTAATTTCACAAGATTCAACATCGGTAAGAGGAGCAATCGAAGTGCTAATAAAATCATTATTGTTGGTATTGGAAAAGTCACACAATTTAGTATTATCTTGAGCCATCGTGACAAGCAAGAAATCCAACACACAAGGAAACAAGAAGCAAGTGAAAGAAAAAGCGAACAGAAAAAGAGCGCGAATAAAACGGCAAGGGTGAAGTGGGGGGAGAGGAAAACGAGAGGCAAATGGAAAATAATGTAATGTGAGGGATAAGAGTTTGTGATGGGTACTTGGTATGTCTTGACTTGTGCATAGACTCCCCGGCAACGGCGCCAGAAATCCTTCTTGCTACCTCTTGAGCACTGCGTTGGTTTTCCCTTGAAGAGGAAAGGGTGATTGAGCAAAGTAGCGTAACTATTTCCCTCAGTTTTTGAGAACCAAGGTATCAATTCAGTAGGAGGCCACATGTAAGTCCCTCGTACCTACACAAAGAAATAAGAACCTCACAACGAACACGATAAAGGGGTTGTCTATCCCTTCACGGTCACTTACGAGAGTGAGATCTGATAGAGATAATAATGATAAGATAAATATTTTTGGTATTTCTATGATAAAGATTAAAAGTAAATAGTGCAAAATAAAAGATAATAGAAATAGCTTGTTGACGGGAGATTAATATAATGGATAATAGACCCGGGGCCCATAGGTTTCACCAGTGGCTTCTCTCAAGATAACATAAGTATTATGGTGGGTGAACAAATTACTGTCGAGCCATTGATAGAAAAGCGAATAATTATGAGAATATCTAGGCATGATCATGTATATAGGCCCCACTACTAGGGAAAAGGCTAGCAGCAGTGCGGGTTTTAGGTGTATCAGTAGCGCGGGGACCAGCGCTACTAATAAGGCGCTACAGATAACACGTAGCAGTAGCGCGTGCTCACCAGCGCTACTGCTACACAAGTGTGCGCTACTACTAATAGCTATAGCGCGCTTCTCCTGTGCGTGCTACTGCTACTACCACGCTGCTGCTAACTTTTCTCCACTCGCTACTGCTAATTTCAGTAGTTTTTTGTTTTTTCGGCATATTTGTTTTGTATTTGAATAGGCTTTATAGAAGAATCTTTAGCACATACAAATGCCATCATGATACACATACAAATGCCTGCGAGACCACAAATGTAATCATAGCATATACATACAAATAGTCTCATCATAATCATCATCCAACACAAAGTGGTATCTTGTCATCATCTCGAAAATAGCGATACATGCAAGTCTCGAATACTTGCAACTACAACGTCATCCATCTAAACAAAGGTATACGCGAGAATAGCTATCACTATGAGTGAGAGCGGAACTATGCAGTAAATGAGGTGGCGGTTATGAGTCCTCTCTCGCGCTAGCGTGAACCTCAAGTAACTAGCTTCTCCTTCTTGTCTGATTTTGAAGCCTTTATGGCTGGAGCCCGAGAACCCATTCACTTGCACCTGACACTCATGCCACTCGTTGTACACCCTCGGAACCTTCCCTTTGTACACGACATAGCACTTCCATCTCGCCATCAAGAAACTAGGTACCTGTTAGAGATGCATGTTCATGAAGAGGATGTACAATCATATATATGCAACAAAATATACTAGAGCAACACCGAAAAAGAAAGGGTTAGCAACTAGATGCAACATACAGTACGCAAATTAATTAACTAGAGGTACGCAGGTCATCATACGCAAACTAACAAAGTAGCGTTACGCAAGTTTGGCAGGGACCGTGGACATCACAAAGTTTCATCGCTACAAAATGTATACAAGTTCAACCGACACATATCATCATCATCGGCATCATAAATCACTAGAAGTTCCATCCTTCCATATCATCGAGGATGGACCCTAGCTTCTTGAATGGCGTGAGGTCTAGACGTTGCATGCCTATGCGAGTTCGGACGTCAGCTCGCGATATAGGGCCGTGGTGGAACATCCCCTTCTCATCGACGACTTCTTTCATGATGATCGTTGCAATGTCGCTCTGGATGTGAAAGAAGTCATCTCTAAGTTTATAATCCACTTCTCCATGAGATTCTAGCCACTTGTGGATATGATCATCATTTCTGCTTCTCATGCGAAGCTTTTGGTGATTCGTGTTGAACTGAATCATGAGATGGACGATGTAGAATCTATCCTTCTTGCTTGGTTTTGGGACATGGATGCAGGAGAAGTTAGTTTTATGCGCGAAACCCATCTTCTTGTTCCTTTGTTTCCTGATCTGCATGTGGCCACCTCTAATGTTGAAGCCTTGGAGAGCATCATCTAGAATATTCATTATGTGGGTGTAGTCTTTTTTCTCGTAGTCTCTGGAAGGGTCAAAATACACGGCGTGGGAGACTTGCGGGTAAAGAACAGTAAGGACGGCGCGCCCGTTGCTGCGGGGAAAAGACACCTCAAAGTATTCCCCATATGAGAGAGAAGGAATGATTGAAATGTACGAAAGGGTTGTCGGAACTAACTTACTTTGGATGATAAGGCACGAGGACAATTTCCCGGTCCTTATTCTGTACCATGAAGTTTTGTAGGTACTCCCTAGCAGTTTCACGCTCAAAGTCGCCGAGACTCAAGAAAGACTCGTGCATGTAGTACGGATCTGCCACATAGATTTGCGAGACTTCTTCACTCTTCATGACGGAGCTCATATGTAGCGCAAAAAGGCGGACGATCATAAAATCGAGCCGCCTTGTCAGAAACATCTCAAAGATATGGTCAAACCGCAGGAGAACACCTCCGCGGGCCGTGTCTTGACGTAGCACTTCCCCTCAGGCACACGAGCCGCGTATGTCGGATATCCTGGATCCTTTGAGGCTAGTAGGCTTTTCTCGGTCGACAGCACATGGTCGTGCAGTCTCCTGAGATCCCCTGATAGTGCCTCCAGTGGTTTCGGTGGTAGCATCGGCTTGCCTGTGAGATGGAACATGGCCGCACCATTCACGGGTACACGCTCTTCAGAATGCATCGTCTGGCTGCTTTGTGCTCTAGCTTGTTTGGAGGCAGTTGTCTTCCCCGATCTCTTCCTCTCCTTTTTCTTGGGCACACCTTTCAGACCCTTCCTTAACCCCTGCCCCAGGGTTCCCGGGCTAAGCAACGAAAATGGAATATTATATACATATATATATATGTTGGTGCGACATGTAATTACCGTGACGGCGTCGAGCTCAGCCAAAGACGAAGGCCCACCTAGCGCGCCAGAGACTGAGGAAGGGATGCTATGAGCGGGAGCGACCGCGAGAGGAGGCCCAGTTGCGTGAGCAAGTGATGGTGTGGTGTTGTTGTTGTTCATGGAGTTGCTCCCGACGAAACTGGGCATCGGGAAATCATGTACCGTCTTGTCTGGATTTTACTTCATCCAGTTGATGATAGCTGGAACCAAGTTAGTAGGGAAATCATTTCTGCAGGCAGTTACAGCTGCATTGACTGCCTGCTGTAGCAACTCATTTTTCTCCTCGGCTGTTTTTCCGCGTCCTCAGCTGCTTTTTTCTCGACCGCAAGCTTCACCTTTGCGTCGATGTCCACCTGACTAAACTTCTTTTTTTGCTTCTTGGCCTCCGGGCTCTCGTTGTAAAACACCTTCCACGTGGCGCCGTCTCCAGCGCCGTGCACACGACCATATTGCGGCCGCTGGCCCGAAGGGAGTCCCTTAAGTTCGTTCAAGGCCCGGTTGAGATGGGTGTCCCACTTGGGCCTCCTCGGAGAAGTAGGGATTTCGGCTGCAAGCTGGTGTTGCTTCTCCAGTAGTCTAATCAATTTCCTCGTGATCTGGTCCGTGTAAAAAAGCTTTTTCTCCTTGTCCCACTTGTAGCGGGCCCTGATGAAGTCACACTCCAAGGGGTTGGTGAACTTCGCAAAGGGGTCTGGGAGACCCGCGGCTTCACGTTCCATGTCCTCCTTATCCCATATTGGCCTTTTACCGAGGTAGCCACAGCTTCTGAGGCGATGCTTCCCCGTGTTCCTTTGCTGAAGGCTCTTGAATTTTGCAGCCTTAGCCTTGGCTCCCTCGGTAGCGCAAGTGTCCTTGAACTTTTCAAACTCCTCTTCCGTAAGTGTCGGGTTTTCCTCCAGAATATTGGACAGGGGTTCGTCAGCCTCAATAGCTCGTTTCACCCTCCCTTTCCAGGAGGCCAAATCATTGCTAAACATGCCCATGGCGTGATTGTTAATCTTTTTCATCTTCGGATCATCCCACGGTTGTTCTATTTATCATCCCGGTCGGGGAACTTGAATCTCTTGTGCAACTTCGTTAGGAGCAACTGTGTCAAATGTTCTTTACTCCTTAAGTCATCGTCGTTGATGCTCGCGCATTCCCGTAGGATGCATCCTAATTGGTTCCCATAGCACTTGCGAGGTTCTTCCGGCTCTAATGGCTCAAACTTGCCAGGTGCCATCTTTGTGATCACAAGTTGTCCAATCCCTAGTTTGTTAGGTTTTCGTATCCTCTGCTTCTTATGCTTCCTCTTTTCGGTAGCGGCATCGGTGCCGGTACCTTCCCCGATGGTATCTTCCCCGCCGGTACCTTCCCCGCCGGTCTCGGCATCGACATCGGTGCCGGCGCCGTCGGTGTCGATGTCGGCGTCAGTACCATCATCGGGGCCGACCTGCAAACCTTGCTTAGCAGTCAAATAGTCGAGGTACTCTTGTTCACCCTCATAATCCATTTCGTCTGCATCTTGGTGAGAAGGCCCAGTTTCTTTGTTGTTTAACATGTTTCCTATGATTAAGTGTCCTCGTTTATTTCTAAAAGTATGAATAAATGAGAAATGACATAAAAAAGAAATCTATGTGCCACCACTCGATATGCCAACTATGTAGCACAAATCATGCCTTTATTCACGTCAAATTTCGGCATGACCTTTGCTAAAAATGGACATATCGAGCGCCTGAAATTCACCGCAACGGAAATGAATCAACATTCCGGCGTAACATAGGCCACTCGGATCATTTACCAAAATTGAACCAAAACATCACATGTCCAAATGACATGTTCAAATTCCAAACATGACATGTCCAAAACATGACATATCCACATATCACATGTCCAGTTCAAATTTGCATATAAATTTAGCCTACCTAAATTTGCTTTAACAAGGGATGTTGATTTGGACAATTGCTTAAATGCTGCCTTTTCTTTTAACTACAATTGCTTAACCCTAAATTTTTGTCCTATTTTAAAACCTAGCTAAATTCATAACTAAATAGATAACCTAATTAACCTACTGCCCTAACTATAACCTAAGTAAATTAACCGAAGAACCCTAGCTAGCAGAGAGGGGGGGTTACAGAGGGTGCAGGGGCGAGGAGGCAGGCCCGACGATGGCCGAGGTTGGGAGGGGAGGAAGCAGAGGAGGGAGGCGAGGGCCGACGGGTCGAGGTCGGGGGCGAGCGCCGGCCGGGGTCGGGGGCGACCGCCGGGGCGCGGCGGTGCGACGAGGGAAGAGAGAGTGGGGATTTGGGGGGGAAAGAGGCGGGATGAAGCAGGGAGAGTGAGAATTTTGGGTTAAGTGGACGTAGCAGTAGCGCGTTTAGTGAAAACACGCTACTACTACCTTCACTAGCTGTAGCGGTTTAGATAAAACACGCTGCTACTACCTTCACTAGCTGTAGCGGTTTAGATAAAACGCGCTGCTACTACCTTCACTAGCTGTAGCGGTTTTATAAGGAAATCGCTACTGCTAGCTTGGTTGTAGATCTTTTATAAGGAAATCGCTACTGCCAGTTTTCCTTTTTCTTTTCCTTTATTTTCTCCCACTTTTATTTCCCGAGAGCAGTGAACGAAGGGAAGGCCATATATATTGCATCATTTGACGGTTAAATATGTATACAAAATAGGAACATATATATTACATCATTGGACCCATGCATAATAGGAACATATATATATTACATCATTTGACCGATAACATACGGTTCCTCAGCGCTGACGTTTTCGTTTTTGAGTCAACTTCTTTCCCTTCTTGTTTGTCGAAGAATAATTGAGCCCCTCATTGTGACTTTGCCTTTTCCATGGAGTACGATTTTTCTTAGGTAATGTAGTATTGATTCTTCTTTTGACGTATACTTCATTATCATCGTCATCTTCCCTCACTGGGTTGCCGTACTGATCATAGTCTTCCTCGTTGGTGACTCCATCCATTCCAATGATGTTCCTTTTGCCTCTCCTCACGACAACACGACTGGGATTGCATGGGTCGGTTATGAAGAAGCATTGTATCACGTGCTTAGCGTGTACCCATGGCTCGTTTTTGGTGATAGCGTTCACGGTAGCGCTCTTGGCGTCGGGTATAGTCATGGTAGTGAAAATCCGGTTTTCTCTTTCGAAATTCTTAGCCCATCTGACACGGAACATCGTCGTGTTGTGCAGTCCAGAGTAGTCAAGCTCCCAGATCTCCTCGACCCTTCCATAAAATCGTTCAGTTGCATCGTTGTCGCTGCCGGTCATGCATTCCATCATCACCCCTGAGTTCTGATCATCACTGTCCATATCTTTGGCCTCCGTGTAGAACGTGTATCCGTCGATATCTTATGCCTGATAGGTTACGAGGTTGGGCGAGGGGCCATGTGCTAAGGCGTATATGAGCAATCCGTCCTTAGATCCCTCCTCTGGGGGATTAGCAATAATATGCTCTTTGAACCAATGTAGGAAAGTGGAGTTGTGCTCTCTAGTAACCTCGGCGTCCGTCTTGCATACCCCCCGGTCACAATACTTCTTTGTGATAATTTCTTTGTGTAGTGCCACGAAAGGATCTACCTCGTCTAGGTGTTGTAGCACTACCAAGTTTGCTCTGTCAAAGTCGCTGCGTCGATCTGAGTATGCAACGTGCAGTTCCCTGCAACCGTTGCAGTGACCTTCTCCTTCGAGCCTCCCATCGTGCTTGTTAACGGGCAAACCAACACTAACACCAGGCGGCTGGTCTGCCCCATATAGAAAATTCTCACAGAAAGAGATGCACTCTTGTGTCACATAGCCCTAGACGATGCTTCCATCCGGACGGGACATGTTACGAACGAATCCTTTGATGATCCCATTCATCCTCTCAAACGACATCATGTTGCGCAGGAATGACGGCCCCAGGTCTATTATGTCATCCACAATATGGACACACAGATGCACAATCACGTCAAAGAATGCGGGCGGGAAGTACATCTCAAGCTCATTCAGTATCACAATGATCTCTTCCTATAGCCTTCGGAGCTGCTTCACATTGATCGACTTTCGAGAGATGACGTTGAGAAAGTTGCAGAGACCAATAAGCGTGTCACGGACGTGCTTGTCCATTATCCCTCTAAGGGCAACAGGTAGTATCTGCGTCATCATCACATGACAGTCATGGGACTTCATCCCGTTGAACCTTTTCTTGTCCGTGTCTAGATATCTGTTTATCTTGCCACAGCAATCGGAACTAACTTTGACTCCGGTAAGGCACTTAAAGAATTGATCGATCTCAGCCTGGCTTAAGGTGAAGCAAGAAGGGGGGCAATAAACCTCTTTCTTTATTTTCTTGCCCTTCTTCTCCCGTGCCTCTGTCTCCGTCTCTGTCTCGTCTGACATTTTACGGGGCGGCATGTGCAAATCTTCCCTGATTTTCAAATCTTGCAAGTCTTTTCTTGCCTTCGGCCCATCCTTGGTCTTATCCGGCATGTTCATCAGTGTTGCGAGCAAGCTCTCAAGGACATTCTTACAGATATGCATTTGATCAAGGCAATGAGGTGTATCGAGTTTGTGCCAGTACTCCTAGTCCCAGAACACAGACCTCGTCTTCCATACCTTCAGCGGCGGCTCCGGCGCCTTTCTCATCGTCTTTCCTGGCGCGGGGCACTCCTTCTAGTTTTTCAACAGCTCATCGATTTCGTCACCGCTCCGCTTACGTGGAGGTCCTCGATGCTCAGCGTGACCATTGAAGAGATCTCCACGGTTTCTCCACAGGTTGTCCTGTTCGAGCCATCTTTGATGCCCCATGTACACGATTTTCCCAGACCCGCCATCTTTCCTTGACGTTAGCTGCTGAGACGTCGTATCATCCATGCACCACGTGCATCCGCAATATCCGTGGCACACCTGGCCTGCCACATATCCGTAACCGAGATAGTCATGCACTGTCGTGATCAGCGCGGCTCTCATGTTGAAATACTCGCCTTTGCTGGCGTCCCATGTCTTGGCCGGTGTTTTCCATAACATGTCTAACTCCTCTTGAAGTAGCCCCAGATACAAATTAATATTATTTCCTGGTTGTTTCGGCCCTTGAATAAGCATGCTCATGTGAATGTACATCGATTTCATGCACAACCACAGGGGAGGTTGTACATCCATACAAACATGGGCCATGTGCTATGGTTGGTGTTCTGGTTGCCAAACAGGTTCATGCCATCGGTACATGCGCCGAGCACGATGTTCCTTGCATCGGATTCACAATACCGATAGAAGCTGTTCAACGCTCTCCACTGGCTTCCATCCTTGACGTGTCTCAGCTTCAGATCATCTCCATCGTCTGGCTTATTCCTCTCCGCGTGCCAGCGCATTAGCTTTGCTTCCTTGGGATCTGCAAAATACCTATAGAGACGGGGAGTGATCGGTAAGTACCATACCACTTTCTGGGGACATTTCTTCCCGGCCTTCTTGTATCGAGAAACATTGCACACCGGACAACTTATTTTTCCCGTGTGCTCCTTCCGATAAATTATGCAATCGTTGATGCATGCATGGTATCTAACGTGTGGCAGATCAAGAGGGCACACGATCTTCTTAGCCTCATCAACACTACTAGGACATAGATTACCCGCGGGAAGAACATCCTTTAGGTACTTGAGATGCATGCTCATCGAGGCTAGTGTTGGTCCATTTGTTTTTAGCCTTCGTCTTTAGGAGTTGGAACGTGAAACTCAAGCGGGTCACCTCAGGATTGCAACCATCATACAATGGAGTGTTCGAGTCTACCACCAGTTGCTCCAGCTTAGCCTCCTCTCTAGAAGCAGCTCTCACAGTACTCGTCTCCTTGCGAAGCAATGCTTGAACATGAGGGTCCCGCACGATTGAACTTAGTATCGATGAACTCTGCTGCGTGGAGTCCATGTCGTTTTCTCCGCCGCCATGTCCGTCCCCTTCTCCACCGCCATGTCCGGCCCTTTCTCCGCCGCCATGTCCGGCCTCTTCCCCGCCGCCATTATTGATCATCTCTTCGTCTTGCCCCGTGTCATCATTGCCTGCCCCATCGGCATCCTCAACATCGTCATCCTCATCTTCAATTATCCATCGAGTATAGCCATCCATGAAACCAGTCATGAGCAGGTGCGCTTAGACACGACAATCATCATGGGGGTCGAGCCAAACTATTCCTTTGCATTTTCGACACGGACATAAAGCCTCTGTCCGGTTATTTTCTTTCATGTCCTGCACCACCGACTGCAACCACCTGTCCACCATCGTTCCACTGACCATCATCAACTCTACACGGTAATAATAAACAAATTGATTATAAAAATGCATGCATGCATCAAAGTCATTCAAAAATTCGGCATGACCTTCCTTAAAATAGGACATATATAGATCTAGAGTTTGCCCGGAATTCGCCGAAACGGAAATAAATCGACATTTCGGCAAAACATAGGCAACTCAAAACCACAATTTGGCATCAACTCATGCCACACACACACAATTTCCATAAACATATCACACACACATAAACATATTTCCATTTTGCAAAAGCATGAAATTTTAATCACCTATATCTCGAGATCGAGCACACGGTGGAGATGATGATGTAGGGAGATCAAAAGTGCACAAAGCTCTTCTTGACAAATATAGATCTAGTTAGGGGCAAATAGGTCACTTAACTAAATACTACATCTACCTAGCTACCTAATTTGGGAGGAGACAACTTCAACTAGTGGAGGGGGAAGGAAAAAGAGAAAGGAGATGCATTAATGGAGGTGGTGTAGTTAGGTAGGAGTAATGAAGAGAGAGAAAGGTAGGTAGAAGAGGGAGAGTAATGGGGGAGAAGTATTGAGGAAGAAGAAGAGTGAGAGTGGGAGAGGTAGGGGAAAGGGAGAGGAGGGGGAGGGGAGGGCGGGTGGGGAAAGGTGGTGGGTGCGGATTAGCAGTAGCACGAGACGTAAAACGCGCTGCTGCTAAGATCGTAGCAGCAGCGCGCTTTCTGTACAAGCGCTAATGCTAACCGGGACCAAAAGTGTGCCGGATTTGAAAATTAGCAGCAACGACCTCAGAAAAACCGCGCTACTGCTACAGCTATAGCAGTAGCGCGGCTCGCGGCACCGCGCTGCTGCTAAATGGAGTTGGGTGGGCACTGTCGGTCCATATTTGTAGCAGCGCGGGTTACGCCGAGTGCGCTACTGCTAAGCACTTCTCAGTAGAGGGTTTTCCACACCCGCGCTACTGCTAATTAGCAGCAGCGCTCCTTTTTGAGCCGCGCTGCTGCTAAGATTCTGTGTATAGAGTTTTCCCTAGTAGTGAGGCATCACGTCTGTGACAAGTAGACCGACTCCTGCCTGCATCTACTACTATTACTCCACATATCGACCGCTATCTAGCATGCATTTAGAGTATTAAGTTCATAAGAACAGAGTAACGCATTAGGTAAGATGACATGATGTAGAGGGATACACTCAAGCAATATGATATAAACCCCATCTTTTTATCCTCGATGGCAACAATACAATAAGTGTTGTTTCCCTTTCTGTCACTCGGATCGAGTACCACAAGATTGAACCCAAAGCTAAGCACTTCTCCCATTGCAAGAAAGATCAATCTAGTAGGCCAAACCAAACTGATAATTCGAAGAGACTTGCGAAGATAACCAAACATACATAAAAGATTTCAGAGAAGAATCAAATATTGTTCATAGATAGACTTAATCATAAACCCACAATTCATCGGATCTCGACAAACACACTGCAAAAAGAGTTACATTGAATAGATCTCCAAGAAGATCGAGGAGAACTTTGTATTGAGATCCAAAGAGAGAGAAGAAGCCATCTAGCTAATAGCAATGGATCCGAAGGTCTGAAGTAAACTACTCACACATCATCGGAGGGGCCATGGAGTTGATGTAGAGGCCCTCCGTGATCGATGCCCCCTCCGGTGGAGCTCCGGAAAAGGCCCTAAGATGGGATCTCTTGGGCACAGAGGGTTGCGGCGGTGGAAATAGGGTTTCGTGGTGCTCCTGGATGTTTTCAGGGTATATGAGTATATATAGGAGGAAGAAGTAGGTCGGTTGAGCCACAAGGGGGGAGGGCGTGCCGAGGGGGTAGGCGCGCCCCCTGCCTCGTGGCCTCCTCGGTTGTTTCTTGACGTCCACTCCAAATCCTCTGGATCATGTTTATTCCAAAAATCATGCTCCCGAAAGTTTCATTCCGTTTGGACTCCGTTTGATATTCCTTTTTTGCGAAACACTGAAATAGGCAAAAAAAACAGCAATTTGCACTGGGCCTTGGGTTAATAGGTTAGTCCCAAAAATAATATAAAAGTGTAAAATAAAGCTCAATAAGCATACAAAACAGAATATATCATAGCATGGAACAATCAAAAATTATAGAGACGTTGGAGACGTATCAGTAGGTTGCTGAAATCTTTATATGGACGGAAGCAAGCACCTAAGGAATGACATGATAAGTTCAATACAACTCTGACATCTATTGGGTTCGTTGTTAATGAGGCTGACAAATGTGTATACTATCGCCATGGTGGGGGCGAAGGAGTTATACTGTGCTTGTATTTTGATGACATACTGATATTCGGAACAAACCTCAAAGGCATTAAGGAGGTCAAATCGTTTCTATCTCAGAACTTTGAGAAGAAAGACCTTGATGTGGCTGATGTTATCTTGAACATCAAGCTACGGAGAGATAATGAGGGTGGGATCACACTTCTGCAATCCCACTATGTTAAGAAGGTGTTGAGTCGTTTTGGATATTCGGGCTGCACACCATCTCAAACACCATATGATCCTAGCGTGTTGATTCGAAAGTCCAAAGGCATGGCTAAAGATCAATTGAGATACTCTCAAATCATTGGTTCACTGATGTACCTAGCGACCGCAATGAGGACTAACATCGTGTTTCCTGTGAGCAAACTGAGACGGTTTGTTTCCAAACTGGGTGATGTACATTGGCATGCTGTTGAAACAGTTATGCGCTATTTGAAAGGTACTATGAACTATGGACTTCACTATACCGGAGACCGTCTGTACTTGAAGGGTATAGTGATGCGAATTGGATGTTTGATGCTGATGAGATGAAGGCCACAACTGGGTATATGTTTACTCTTGGAGGTGGCGCTGTTTCCTGGAAGTCTTGCAAGCAAACGGTCTTAACGAGATCGACAATGGAAGTAGAATTAACAACATTAGACACATCAGGTGTTGAAGCAGGATGGCTTCGAGATCTTTTGATGGACTTGCCATTGGTTGATAAACCGGTTCCGGCTATCCTTATGAACTGTGACAATCAGACTGTCATCACCAACGTGAAGAGTTCAGAGGACAACATGAAGTCCAACAAACACATAAGAATGAGATTAAAATCTGTCAAAAAATTAAGAAACTCCAGAGTGATAGCATTGGACTATGTCCATACGGCTAAGAATCTGGCAAATCCCTTTACGAAAGGGCTATCACATGTTGTGATAGATAATGCATCGAGGGAGATGGGAATGAGACCTACATGAGTTCCAAGGTGGTAACCCAACCTATGTGACCGGAGATCCCGTGAAGTAGGACGTGGGAAAACAAGCCAGTGGTGAACTAAGGAGAGTAACTATACTAACCCACTCTGTTGGAGATGCAATACTCTCAATACTGTATGGTTGGATGACTATTGTCTTAATGTGTTCCAAAGCTTATGTAAGCAAGATGCTATCCTATAGAGCGATCTTTGGAGGAACACACCTATGTGAGCCCGACTACTAGTCACAGTCAATGAGATTGGGGTGATCTCTAGTAAGCTCATGAATAGGTCAGGAGTGTGACTTATATGCTCCACCCGAGGGGTGAGCCTTTGGCAGCCCAGTACTAGTAAGACATGTGGCGAAACTTCTTTACGCCAAACTGACAATTCAAGGCATAGTCCATTGTTAAGTTGTGAAGGAGTGTAGCTACTTGCTCTAGGTGAAGCTCAACCTTAATAGGTCTTCACTAAAACATTGGTATATCAAAACATCAATTGGGACAGAGGACGGAATGGGTCCTCGAGATATGGTGGGGGATTGCTGAAATTTCGGATGGGCCTTAGGCCCATATAGCAATTTTTGAAAAATCTCTAAGAGCCCATGTGGGTATATGGCACTAGGTGTAGTGGGAAGTTTAGTCCCACCCCGCTAGTGGAGAAGGAGTTGGACCTCTTTATAAGGGTTTCTCTTCCACATGCTATTGGAGCTTGAGAATAGAAGAGGCCCTCACGTGCTCCTCCTCGGCCGCCCGCCTCACCATGCCACGCCTCGTCACGCCGCGCCGCGGCGCGGGCTGCGGGATTGAGCCGAGCCAAGCTCACACCTACGCGCTTATTTTTGCCAGTCACTAACAGAGAGTTTCTGACAGCTGGGCCACGATCTGAGACGTCGGATCATGGGTTGTCACAGACTCGGACATGGGTCGAGCCCACGTCTCTCCACGCGGCTGCGCCTATATAAGTGTGCGGTGTCTCCCAATCCTAGCCGCCACGAACAGATCATATCTACTCACGCGCACACCCATCGTCGTTCCTTTGCTGCCGCTGCCGCCAGTGACTCCATCCCGTCCGCTGCGCACACAGTCGATGGGAGAGTAGGTCTCTGAAACCCCGCCCTTCTGGTTCTTATATGAGAGAGTGGCGAATAGGTTTTTGGCCAGCGACTACGCAACTGCTCGCCTCCGATCCACTACTTCCTCTACGTCCGTGTCGTCTTCATCATCACCATGTCCACCACCGCCGAACGTGCCGCCGTCGAGAAGCTCGAGGCCGACAAGAAGGCCGTCGAGGACGCTGCTGCCGCCACCACTGCCGTGGCCTCTACATGGCCTACTGGAGGGTATAACTCGTTTATCCTACTCCTACTGTTTTCCGTTTAGCCATGCTAGTGTTATACGTCGATCTTTTTGCAATTAGCGTAGTATGTGCCTGCTTGACTGAATATCAGTATGCGTTTATTTGTGTCAATGCCATGCTAGTAATTTACTCGTGGATTAAGTTAATAAAAAAATTACCTATTCACTCAGCAAGTAGAACTGCTACTGAATCACAAATGAAAGTTAAGTGGCTAACTCATGACCCCGATGTTCACCTTGTCATCGCGGCCATGACTCGAGTGAAAACCCAAATTTCAGCATTGGTCGAAGCGGGCGTTAGCTACGTACCTCGTCTATTCCCCCTTGGGGCGACAGGCACATAGTGAAGCCCGTTCACCTCCCTCATCATCGCGGTCACGGGCTCTACGGGTGAAAAACTAAGCTTCGGCCATGGTTGGTGCGGGCGTCAGTGATGTACCTCGTCGCTTCCTCCTCGGGGACAACGCCTTGCAGGTCCGTCCTTTCTTCAGTTTGTTGTGGATCCTACAGCTTCATCGCCTCGTCGTTGGCTACACATGTGCATGGCTTCGAGACCGGTGTGGAAGTCGGTGTGATGGCTCCGACAATCTTCGACCTGTACTGTTCGTTTCGGTTAGTAGGTAGCAGAGCCGCCAACTAGACTGGTTCGTGGGCTTGGGGCCGGTGATCTCAAGTGCGTACGCGGGAGAGGATTTGTGGCAGACAATTCTCAGTGCATTGAGTCCCTTGTGCGTCCTTTTATTTATGGCTTCCGATTTTCAAACTTTTATATCTTTTGAATGAATAGTCCAAATTGAGTTCTGTTTTCATATTCATGTTTGTCGTTACGGGGCTTTCAAATAAGATCAATTTTAAATACTTTTTGATTAATTTCGATAATAAATTTTAAGTTTCAACTCCTAAAACTTAGTTCAGACAACCGATAAATTATGTTTTTTGCCTACATCTAACAATCTTAAAATTTTATCTATAAAACTTGATAAGAGCGAGCGAGAAAATCACATGTTTGAGATGAAAGCTCATAAGTATCAATGACTGAAATGCAAAACTTACTATGCCCTCATGCATGATCCAACTACTTCATGAATCGCGAGACGATCAAGCAGCTGAACAGGACTTGACAGATGTGTGGCCCGCACCTGCGTGCCCCCTGTGATTTTCTGGTGCGTACGGTGTAGGCTTTGGTAGCTAGGGCGGCAGGGTCATTGGCTAGGCTGGTGCGTAGGACTGGGGGCCGGTGAGGCGGCTGCGAAACCAGGTGCTGTGTTATACGGTGTTGTCTCTAATCACTTGGGTGGCAGTGTCATCCCTGTTGGTGCGCGTAGCCTCCGGGCTTGCATGGGCGTGTGCCGCTGATGTATCAGTTCCTTCTAAAGTGGCCAGTTCTTTTCTTAATAAAAAGGAATAGCTTCTGCCGGTTGCTAGGAAAAAAATCTGTTTTATAAAAAAATGGAAAATTCTTAAATGCAGAGGATACCAAAAATTAGATATCAAAAATCAACATTTTTCTATTAAAATATAAGAGAAATATATTTATCTCTTGTCAATTTTGCACATCATGCAAATCATCATATAATTTCATTACTTCTTTAACATCCATGATTTATTTTCTAAAAACATCATAAACCCAAACACTGCAAAAACATCATACGACTCAATATATACAAAATTAGAAAGTCCTTGGTTTAATGCGTGCGGTTTTATAGTTCAAGGTTCAAATCAAAGCAAGCACAGTCAAGAGTAAAAAATAGACTTCTTTCTTTATTTTTTGGGGACAATGGACTTCTTAGGGCATCTCCAACATCTACCTGCAAAAAGAAAAATCTCCAAGGTCTACCCCTAAATCACTTGTAAGCGTCCGGATCAAGCTGTCCGGACACCGCAAGCAACCAACGGTGTCCCCCCACTAGTAGAAAACAGGGCTTTGGTTTGGGACTGGCCAGCCCAGTAGTCCCAGTATAGTGACAAACCGGGACCCATGGGGGCATACGTCCCAGTTAGTGAGCCCAGGGGTCCGGCCGGGGCCTCGTGGGCATTGGTCCCGGTTCGTCTGGACCCATTTGTCCTTGTTTCTGGCACGAACCGGGACCAATGGGCCTCGCTCCTGGCCCACATACATTGGTCCTGGTTCGTGGCTTGAACCGGGACAGAAGGGGGAGCTTTAGACCCGGTTCCAGCCACGAACCGGGACAAATGAGTTGCCTATATATACCCCATCGTCGCAGCAGAGCACTCCACAGTGCTCTATTTTTTCTGGCTGGCGAGGGGAGGGCATTTGGGTGCTCTAGCTCACCTCCTATGCACATGAGGTGTTCGATGAAATGCCCGAGCCAAACTAGTTAAGCTTTCTCCTCTCGAAGCTCGACCTCTAAGCTCCATTTTCCCCTTGATATGCATAGGTTTAGCGGTCCGTCCCGTCCCGTTCCCGTCTTCACCGCCGTCGATCGCCCGCGCTGATCTCGTCGCCGGCACCACCGTGGTGAGCCTCTTGTTCTTATCTTCTTTATGAAAGAAAATAATTCTTACTTTAGAGAGATAGTTTTATTATTGCTTGTTATTGCTTGTTATTATATAGTGCGATGGTTTTGGTATCCGCCCCCGTCGGCCCTAGTCCTGTCTATGATTCGGATGTGGTATATATTATCTTTTCATAATTATTTGGTTCATTTATTGTTTATGACAATTATGCCGACCAATGTGACATAGATTTTATTTATGTAGGAGAGTTGAACCAGAAATTCCAACCAACCCTATTGTCGAGAGGTTAAATTTAGTTGAAGAAGAAAACAATTACTTGAAGGAAAAAATAAAAAAAATTAAGGAGGAGAAGATGATATTGGTGTTGCATGTTGCGGATGTCATCGATGATCACAAGATCAAGATGGATGCAATGCGGTTGAAGATTAGAAAGATTAGAAAATATGCCATTCATACCGAGGCTTGGTATCATTACGCCGTTGGGTCAATTGTTACCTTGGTTGTGATTATGATCGCATTTGTTGTTGCATTGAAAGGTTTTACATAGTTTCAATGTATGGTTTAACTAGATGCTCTAGAGAGCTATATGTTGTTCAATGAGAACTGTGTATGTACTTTGTTTTTAATGTGATGATGAACTTCTATTAATTTGGTCACTTATCTATCCATGTGAATCTATAATGGTTTTTGACACACATAATTATATATAACGCACGCAGTGCATCCAGTTTTTCCCGTAACCCTCTCAAATTTTTAGTACATGCTATGTGGGTGAAATGATGATACCATGCCAACTTTCAACCTTTTCAGAGTTCATCTGTAGTGCTTTTCAATTTCAGGGTCATTTAGCTCAAAAAAATCAGTAAATGCATGAAAAATAACAAATGAAGTCAGAAAGGGCTGAAAATTGATGATGTGGCTTTGAATGGTGCATTTTGAACACACAAAAAGTCTGGAGTTCAAATAAGTTCAAAAAATAAAATCCCTTTGTAACAGATGAGTTTTCGTCCGAAACCCTGATACTTTGAAAGAGTGTCCATTTTGTACATGAAGTGCATCCAGTTTTTCCCGTAACCATCTCAACTTTTTAGCACATGTTATGTGGTTGAAATGATGATACCATGCCAACTTTCAACCTTTTCAGATTTCAATTGCAGTGCTCTTCAATTTTAGGGTCATTTAGCTCAAAAAAATCAGTAAATGCATGAAAAATAACAAATGAAGTTACAAAGGGTTGAAAATTGATGATGTGGCTTTGAAAGGTGCATTTTGAACACACAAAAAGTCTGGAGTTCAAATAAGTTCAAAAAAAATGAGATCCCTTTGTAACAGATGAGTTTTCATCCGAAACCCTGATACTTCAAAAGAAATTGTTCGTTTTGTACATGAAGTGCATCTAGTTTTTGCCGTAACCCTCTCTACTTTTATGCACATGCTATGTGGGTGAAATGATGATACCATGCCAACTTTCAACCTTTTCAGAGTTCATTTGTAATGCTTTTGAATTTCAGGGTCATT
This sequence comes from Triticum urartu, assembly GCF_003073215.2. Lineage (NCBI taxonomy): Eukaryota > Viridiplantae > Streptophyta > Magnoliopsida > Poales > Poaceae > Triticum > Triticum urartu. Next base: position 126,194,814 of record NC_053028.1, read on the forward strand.
TAGCACAAAAAATCAGTAAATGCACGAAAAATAACAAATGAAGTCACAAAGGGTTGAAAATTGATGATGTGGCTTTGAATGGTGCATTTTGAACACACAAAAAGTCCGGAGTTCAAATAAGTTCAAAAAAATGAAATACCTTTGTAACATATGAGTTTTCATCCGAAACTCTGATACTTCGAAAGAGATTGCCCGTTTTGTACATGAAGTGCACCTAGTTTTTGCCGTAACCCTCTCAAATTTTTAGCACATGCTATGTGGGTGAAATGATGATACCATGCCAACTAACAACGTTTTCAGAGTTCATTTGTAGTGCTTTTCAATTTTAGGGTCATTTAGTGCAAAAAGAATGAACTAATAGCAAAAATAATGAACTTAAAATAATCAATTAAAATATTATGTTATGATCAACTAAAACAAAACTATAATATTCTTCAATAGCAAAAACAATCAACTAAAAAGTTTTTATAAAACTCTAGTAGCAAAAGGAATCAACTAAAAAGCTTTTATGAACATATAGTGTTTTTTAAACTAAAATTATATAAAATTTATGCAACTAAAAGCATTAAAGAATTATCAAAACATGAAAAGCAGAAAGAATTATCATAATTTTTTTCGTTAGAAACTTTAGTAGCAAAAAGAATTTCCAAAAAGAATTTTTTGATAGAAACTAAAATAACAAAATCTGTTTTTGAATATAATGATTAAACGCAGTAATATTAAATAGCAGGAAAAAGAATCACTCAATATATATTTTTATAGTGAAGTTATTCACATACTAGTGATTCACAGAAATTTCAAAGAATTCAAATTCAAATTATTCAAATTTGGAAACTAATGGCACTAACAGAAAGTTTATAATTATTCTGACCTAAAAGCAAAAAGAATAAAAAATAAAGAAAAAATCAAAAGAAAATAAATAATTCAAAAAATAAAAAAATACAGGAAAAAATAAAAAATGCCGCCTAGTGGGCCACATGGCCTGCATACGACTAGAAACTTATCTGTACATGGGCCAGGATGTAGGCCAGCAGGCCCAATAGGCCCAACATGGCAGTGACAAGGGTAGGCAAGTACTGCCTGCATATTAGAGAGGAGCTCAGCACCTGAGCCGCAACGCAACTTATAAACAGGTGCTGAGCTCTCTCAGCTAGCAAGGTGGGACTAAACTCCCACCACACCACTGCTGTGCCACCCTTTGGTCCCGGTTGGTGGGACGAACCGATACGAATACCCCCCTTTGGTCCCGGTTCGTGCCACCAACCGCGACCAACGGTCTCTGTTTCCCGCCCTTTGGGCTGCTGAAAATAGACCTTTGGTCCCGGTTGGTGGCACCAACCGGGACTAAAGGGGGACATTGGTCCTGGTTGGTGCTACGAACTAGGACCAAAGGTGTGGCTATATAAACCAACACTTAGAAAAAATTCCCCAACTGCTACCATTCTCCCCTGACGCCGCCAGGCCGCTCCTCGTCGCCGTCGCCACGCCTTGCCCCGATGTTGCCCGATGCCGTCCGACGCCGCCTGCCGCCCGTCCTCCGCCCCAACGCTGCCCCGACGCCGCCCGCCACCGCCGATTCCCCCGACGCCGTCGCCGCTCCCCGCGCCCCTGCGCGCGCCCGCCCCGACGCCGCCCGACATGCCCCACCACCCCCTGTGAGCACCTACCTCGCCCCCGCACCCCTACACTACCTCACGCACCTACGCCCCTGCCATGCCCCGCCGGCGCCGCAGTCGCCATGCCCCTCTGCCCGGCCGGCCCTAGCTTTCATTTTTTTTGTTATATATATATGCTATTTGTTTAGATGTTTTTAGATGTCCTTATATGATGTTTTCAGATGTTTTTAGTTGTTCATAAAAGAAATTTAGATGTAGGTATGTGATACGTCTCCGTCGTATCTACTTTTCCAAACACTTTTGCCCTTGTTTTGGACTCTAATTTGCATGATTTGAATGGAACTAACCCGGACTGGCGCTGTTTTCAGCAGAATTGCAATGGTGTTATTTTTGTGCAGAAATAAAAGTTCTCGGAATGACCCGAAAATCAACGGAGCATTATTTTGGAACATATTATGAATATTGGAAGTAGATCCACGTCAGGGGGTGTCCCACCTGTCCACGAGGGTGGGGGCGCGCCCCTTGCCTCGTGGGCCCCCTGACGCTCCACCGACCTCAACATGGACTCCATATATTCACTTTCGGGGAGAAAAACCGAGAGAGAAGGATTCATCGCGTTTTACGATACAGAGCCGCCGCCAAGCCCTAAACTCTCTCGGGAGGGCTGATCTGGAGTCCGTTCGGGGCTCCGGAGAGGGGAATCCGTCGCCATCGTCATCATCAACCATCCTCCATCACCAATTTCATGATGCTCACCGCCGTGCGTGAGTAATTCTATCGCAGGCTTGCTGGACGGTGATGGGTTGGATGATATTTATCATGTAGTCGCGTTAGTTTTGTTTGGGTTTGATCCTTAGTATCCACTATGTTCTGAGATTGATGTTGCTATGACTTTGCTATTGTTAATGCTTGTCACTAGGGCCCGAGTACCATGATTTCAGATCTGAACCTATTATGTTTTCATCAATATATGAGAGTTCTTGATCCTATCTTGCAAGTCTATAGTCACCTATTATGTGTTATGATCCATTAACTCCAAAGCGATAATAATCGGGATACTTACCGGTGATGACTGTAGTTTGAGCAGTTCATGTATTCACTATGTGTTAATGCTTTGGTCCAGTACTCTATTAAAAGGAGGCCTTAATATCCCTTAGTTTCCAATAGGATTCCGCTGCCATGGGAGGGTAGGACAAAGATGTCATGCAAGTTCTTTTCCATAAGCACGTATGATTATATTTGGAATACATGCCTACATTACATTGATGAACTGGAGCTAGTTCTGTATCACCCTAGGTTATGATTGTTACATAGAGTGCGATTTGACTTGAGATTAAGCACATTGACCCAAGATTAAGAAAAAAACGAAAAAAAATTGAAATTTTTTTTTTGAAAAAAAATTCTGAAAAAAATTTTGTTAGTAATGGCGCGCAGCGCGCCATTACTAAGCCAGATAGTAATGGCGCACTAGATAGGCATAGTAATGGCGCACTATAGGTGCGCCATTACTATTGTGTTACTAATGGCGTGATAATAGTGGCGCACTTGTAGTGCGCCATTAATGGCCAAAACAGGTGCGCCACTAATTAGCCTTTTCCTAGTAGTGATCTGCAAGCAAGTACATTGTTCCGTTGGAGGCCATTCACGCCTACCGGAACCCTACATCTGCTACAGAGCCAGAGCCGGCACCACAATCTGATCCTCCATGACAGTCTGATTACCAGTGGGATCCGGAGGTGATTGCCAACCAGTGGGATCCGGAGGTGATTGCCAACCAGTGGCAATACGAGGCTTCTTCACAGTACGGCCCCAACTATTACTTTGGATATCCGCCAGGCCAGCCGTGGCCATAGAGCAAGTTAGGCCAACAGCCTAAGCTCGGGGGAGTACGTATCTCTCACCGACATTACAGTCATGTTCACACACTCATTGCTAGTTGTCGGTGCTCATACTTTTTCATTGTATCATCCATGCTAGTTTATTTTCCTTTTTATGCCTTCTTCTTGTGTGTTTAATAAACCTTAAGAAAAAAAACCAAAAAAATTAGTTGTAGTTTTTAATTAGTTTACTTTCCATGCTTGTAGTAGTAATTAAAAAGAAAACTCAAAACGATTTCTCGTTCTTCTTTTGCTTGTTGGGAGCTTTCCCGTGTAAATAGTTTTATTTCTTTTCTTTCCCTTGGGGGTCAATAGGAAAAGACCATAATTAAAATGTTAAAGTGGCTCTTATTTGCATTATTGTTGATCTGATAAAGAGACCATATTACCTTGTCTTCTCTCTTGAATTGAATGCTTGTAGATTCCAGCTTAGTCCAATGCATGTGCACTATTATTATTATCCACACTATTCGGTCGTGCTAGTGAAAGGCAATAATGATGATTATATGATGAACTTATTGAGATGAGAAAAGCTGTTATGAACTCGACCTCTCTGTTTTTTCTAAATATGATTAGTTCATCGTTCCTGATTCAGCCTATTATGAATAAACATGTTTGCAATGACTATTATGAATAAACATGTTTGCAACCATCCTCCATCACCAATTTCATGATGCTCACCGCCGTGTGTGAGTAATTCCATCATAGGCTTGCTGGACGGTGATGGGTTGGATGAGATTTATCATGTAATCGAGTTAGTTTTGTTAGGGCTTGATCCCTAGTATCCACTATGTTCTGAGATTGATGTTGCTATGACTTTGCTATGCTTAATGCTTGTCACTAGGGCCCGAGTGCCATAATTTCAGATCTGAACCTATTATGTTTTCATCAATATATGAGAGTTCTTAATCCTATCCTGCAAGTCTGTAGTCACCTATTATGTTTTATGATCCGTTAACCCCGAAGGGACAATAATCGGGATACTTACCGGTGATGACCATAGTTTGAGGAGTTCATGTATTCACTATGTGTTAATGCTTTGGTCTGGTACTCTATTAAAAGGAGGCCTTAATATCCCTTAGTTTCCAATAGGACCCCGCTGCCACGGGAGGGTAGGACAAAAGATGCCATGCAAGTTCTTTTCCATAAGCATGTATGAATATATTCGGAATACATGCCTACATTACATTGATGAACTGGAGCTAGTTCTGCATCACCCTAGGTTATGATTGTTACATGATGAACCGCATCTGGCATAATTCTCCATCACCGATCCATTGCCTATGAGCTTTCCATATATTGTTCTTCGCTTATTTACTTTTCCGTTGCTATTGTTATGATCACTACAAAACACCAAAACTATCACTTTTGCTACCGTTACTTTTACTATCATTAATACTACTATCATATTACTTTTCTACTAAATACCTTGCTGCGGATATTTAGTTTCTAGGTGTGGTTGAATTGACAACTCAGCTGCTAATACTTGAGAATATTCTTTGGCTCCCCTTGTGTCGAATCAATAAATTTGGTTTGAATACTCTACCCTCGAAAACTGTTGCGATCCCCTATACTTGTGGGTTATCAGTATGTATGTGTGAGGGATCATATATGTCGTGGAATTGTCACGGCAGATGTCCTAGTGTGAGGACTTAGTCGTGGAGCCATCGCGATGAGGTTAGCTTAAAGGGGTTAATCAGGATAAAGGACACGAGGAGTTTATACTGGTTCGGCCCCTTACAGTGAAGGTAAAAGCCTAGTCCAGTTGTAAGTGGTATTGCTAGGGTTCCGATGCACAGGGAGCGAATATGCTTGACCCGGCTCTTGATCTGTTGTTTCTGGTCCTAAGCCACCGCTAGGTCGTCCCCTTATATACACAGGTTGATGCCCTGTAGGCTACAGAGTCCCCACCGTCTTATACAACATATCCGGCTCGGTGACCTTTATTATATGCCTTACAGTACACGTTTACATACATGGCGGTTTACATTTATGGGCCTTAAGCCGCCTTCGGGTCTGGGCCCTCTACCGAGCCTATCTACGAACCGCCATATGATCTTGGGCTTCATTGTGAAGAATCGTCATAGGGATGACCCGGCCCCTCCTGGGTGGGTCATACCTAATAGTTATATCCCCAACACTAGGCCCCAGGTTGATTTGAACTTGTTCATGTCAATCTTCAACACTTATGTGACACCCATATAATTAAGCTACAGTAACCCTCTGCTAATGATGCCACGTCCTCACGATTACTGTTGTTAATCTTGAGATGATTCAAATCTTGTTCAAATTTAAAATTTAAAATCAAGCCAAACATTTAGAGTTTTCAGAAGTCCAAAATAGAGAGTTCTAAATGTGTTAAATAATTCATAAGTAATAATGGTAGAGAACCCACATTTTTATAAAGTAACTAATGCATTGAGATAAATAAAACAATGGCTTAATCAATTAATTAATGCCTTTTGTACTTAATAAAATGTTAGACTATTTTATTTGGACACCATAATTAAATGTGGCAGTAGTATATTTAGCTATACTGATTTAGGAGTTGTTTTTGTATTTTTAAAGTCAAAGATAAATTGAAAACTATAGGGAAAAGTAAATGAGAAGAAAATTAAAAGATAAAACAAAACAAAACAAAGACTATCCTACCGGGCCATTTGGCCCAACTAACTAAAACCAGCCCAACAACCCCCGTTTGCCCTACCTCCTACTACAGAAGCAGAGGACGCTGTGGAGGCCATCGCCATAGCCACCGGCCACGTGTCGGCCATCCCGCGGCCTTCCCTGGAGGATAAGAGCATCGCCTTGGCACTCCCCCGGGAACCCTAGCCCCATTCTCCCCCTCCCTCGCGCCGCTTCCTTCTTCCCCGCGCGCATCCGAGCCGTTGTCGTCGCCATGGTCCTCATCGTCCTCGCGGCCACCGAGCTCCATAGTGTCCGTGAAGAAGCTCTGAGATCCGTGATGTCTACTACACAACCTTCTTCTTATAGACGTTGTTGGGCCACCAAGTGCAGAGGTTTGTAGGATAGTAGCAATTTTCCCTCAAGTGGATGACCTAAGGTTTATCAATCCGTAGGAGGCGTAGGATGAAGATGGTCTCTCTCAAGCAACCCTGCAACCAAATAATAAAGAGTCTCTTGTGTCCCCAACACACCCAATACAATGGTAAATGGTATAGGTGCACTAGTTCGGTGAAGAGATGGTGATACAAGTGGTATATGGATGGTAGATAAATGTATTTGTAATCTGAAATTATAAAAACAGCAAGGTAAGTAATGATAAAAGTGAGCATAAACGGTATTGCAATGCGTTGAAACAAGGCCTAGGGTTCATACTTTCGCTAGTGCAAGTTCCATCAACAATACTAACATAATTGGATCACATAACTATCCCTCGACATGCAACAAAGAGTCACTCCAAAGTCACTAATAGCGGAGAACAAACGAAGAGATTATGGTTGGGTACGAAACCACGTAAAGTTATTCTTTCTAATCAATCCGTTGGGCTATTCCTATAAGTGTCACAAACAGCCCTAGAGTTCGTACTAGAATAACACCTTAAGACACAAATCAACCAAAAACCCTAATTTCACCTAGATACTCCAATGTCACCTCAAGTATCCATCAGTATGATTATACGATATGCATCACACAATCTTAGATTCATCTATTCAACCAACACAAAGGACCTCAAAGAGTGCCCCAAAGTTTCTGCCGGAGAATCATGACGAAAACATGTGCCAAACCCTATGCATAGGTTCATGGGCGGAACCCGCAAGTTGATCACCAAAACTTACATCAAGTGAATCACGTGGTATCCCATTGTCACCACAGATACGCACGGCGAGACATACATCAAGTGTTCTCAAATCTTTAAAGACTCAATTCGATAAGATAACTTCAAAGGGGAAACTCAATTCATTACAAGAGAATAGAGGGGGAGGAGAAACGTAAGATCCAAATATAATAGCAAAGCTCGCTACACATCAAGATCGTGCCAAATCAAGAACATGAGAGAGAGAGAGAGAGAAAAACACATAGCTACTGGTACATACCCTCAGCCCCGAGGGAGAACTACTCCCTCCTCGTCATGGAGAGCACCGGGATGATGAAGATGGCCACCGGAGAGGGATTCCCCCCCTCCGGCAGGGTGCCGGAACGGGTCTAGATTGGCTTTCGGAGGCTACGGAGGCTTCTGGCGGCGGAACTCCCGATCTATTGTGCTCCCCGATGTTTTAGGGTATATGGAGATATATAGGCGGAAGAAGTACGTCAGGGGGGCCACGAGGGGCCCACAAGGGAGGAGGGCGCGCCCAGGGAGCTAGGCGCGCCCCCTACCTCGTGGCCTCCTCGAAGGTCCCCTGACGTGCATTCCAAGTCTTCTGGGCTTCTTTCCTTCCAAAAATGAGTTCTGTGAAGTTTCAGGTCAATTGGAATCCATTTGATTTTCCTTTTCTTCGAAACCCTAAAACAGGGTAAAAACAGAAACTGGCACTGGGCTCTGGGTTAATAGGTTAGTCCCAAAAAATGATATAAAAGTGTATGATAAAGCCCAATATTGTCCAAAACAGTAGATAATATAGCATGGAGCAATAAAAAATAATAGATACGTTGGAGACGTATCAAGCATCCCCAAGCTTAATTCCTACTCGTCCTCGAGTAGGTAAATGATAAAAACAGAATTTTTGAGGCGGAGTGCTACTTGTCATAATTTCAATGTAATTCTTCTTAATTGTGGCATGAATATCAGATCCAAAAGATTCAAGATAAAAGTTCATACTGACATAAAAGTAATAATACTTAAAGCATACTAACTAAGAAATTATGTCCTCTCAAAATAACATGGCCAAAGAAAGTTCATCCCTACAAAATCATATAGTTTCGTCATGCTCCATTTTTATCATACAAGAGTGCTCTCATCATGCACAACCCCGATGACAAGCCAAGCAATTGTTTCATACTTTAGTAATCTCAAACCTATAAACTTTCATGCAATACATGAGCGCGAGCCATGGATATAGCACTATGGGTGGAATAGAATAATGAGGGGGGTTATGTGGAGAAGACAAAAAAGGAGAAAGTGTCACATCAACGAGGCTAATCAATGGGCTATGGAGATGCCCACTGATTGATGTTAATGCAAGGAGTAGGGATTGCCATGCAACGGATGCACTAGAGCTATAAATGTATGAAAGCTCAACAAAAGAAACTGAGTGGGTGTGCATCCAACTTGCTTGCTCATGAAGACCTAGGGCACTTGAGGAGGCCCATTGTTGGAATATACAAGCCAAGTTCTATAATGAAAAATTCCCACTAGTATATGAAAGTGATAACATGAGAGACTCTCTACTATGAAGATCATGGTGCTACTTTGAAGCACAAGTGTGGTAAAAGGATAGTAACATTGTCCCTTCTCTCTTTTTCTCTCGTTTTTTTGGGCCTTTTCTTTTTTTATGGCCTTTCCCTTTTTTTGGGCCTTCTCTTTTTTATGGCCTTTCTCTCTTTTTTTATTTATTCCTCACTTGGGACAATGCTCTAATAATGATGATCATCACACTTCTATTTATTTACAACTCGATACTAGAACAAAGATGACTCTATATGAATGCCTCTGGCGGTGTACCGGGATATGCAATGAACCAAGAGTGACATGTATGAAAGAATTATGAATGGTGGCTTTGCCACAAATACTATGTCAACGACATGACCATGCTAAGCAATATGACAATGATGAATGTGTCATGATGGAAAGTTGCATGGCAATATATATCAGAATGGCTATGGAAATGCCATAATAGGTAGGTATGGTGGCTGTTTTGAGGAAGATATAAGGAGGTTTATGTGTGAAAGAGCGTATCATATCACGGGGTTTGGATGCACCAGCGAAGTTTGCGCCAACTCTTAATGTGAGAAAGGGCAATGCATGGTACCGAAGAGTCTAGCAAGGATGGAAGGGTGAGAGTGTGTATAATCCATGGACTCAACATTAGTCATAAAGAACTCACATACTTATTGCAAAAATCTACAAGTCATCAAAAACCTCAGTACTATGCGCATGCACCTAGGGGGATAGATTGGTAGGAAAAGACCATCGCTCGTCCCCTACCGCCACTCATAAGGAGGACAATCAAATAACACCTCATGTTTCAAATTTGTTACACAATGTTTACCATACATGCATGCTACGGGACTTGCAAACTTCAACACAAGAACTTCTCAAATTCACAACTACTCAACTAGCACGACTTTGATATTATTATCTCCATATCTCAAAACAATCATCAAGCATCAAACTTCTCTTAGTATTCTATACTCTATATGAAAGTTTTTACTATTCTTGGATGTCTAGCATGTTATGATTATTTAAGCAAATTACCATGCTATTAAAGACTCTCAAAATAATATAAGTGAAGCATGAGAGTTCATCTATTTCTTCAAAATAAAACTACCACCATGCTCTAAAAGATATAAGTGAAGCACTAGAGCAATAACACACTACTCCAAAAGATGTAAGTGAAGATCAATGAGTAGGTGAATAATTATGCAACTATGTGAAGACTCTCTAACATTTAAGAATTTCAGATCTTGGTATTTTATTCAAAAAACAAGCAAAACTAAATAAAATGACATCTAAGAATAGCAAACATCATGTGAAGAAGCAAAAACTTAGGATTAACCGATACTAACCGATAGTTGTTGAAGAAGAAAGGTGGGATGCCAACTGGGGCATCCCCAAGCTTAGATGCTTGAGACTTCTTGAAATATTATCTTGGGGTGCCTTGGGCATCCCCAAGCTTGAGATTTTGTGTCTCCTTAATTCCTCTCATATCAAGGTCTCCCTAAATCTCAAAAGCTTCATCCACACAAAACTCAACAAGGACTCGTGAGATAAGTTAGTATAAACCATTGCAAAAACCTTATCATACTCTACTGTAGCAAATCACTAAAATTATTATTCTATATTGCATACTAAATGCCTCTGCATATTTAATAGTCCTATTCTCAAATAAAATCATTAAAGAAGCAAACATATGCAAACAATGCAAACATAACAGCAATCTGCCTAAACAGGATAGTCTGTAAAGAATGCTGCAACATCCATACTTCCCTAGCTCCAAAAATTATGAAATACAATTCCCACTTAGTAAATTTATCAGATCTTAATATGAAAAAAGTTTCAACATTTTATCACATTCTGACTTTTCTAGGGAATTATTGCAACAGCGGTAAACTTTCTGTTTTCAAACAGCAACATGTATACTTGTAACATAGGCATAGTAAAGGCTATCAATGCCACTTTTATTGAAATAAAAGATGCAAAACATTGTTCTAAATAACAGCAAACAAATCCTAACAAAATAAATTGATTCTCCAAGCAAAACACATATCATATGGCGAATAAAAATATAGCTCCAAGTGAAGTTACCGATGAACGAAGACGAAAGAGGGGATGCCTTCCGGGGCATCCCCAAGCTTAGGCTCTTGGTTGTCCTTGAATATTACCTTGGGGTTCCTTGAGCATCCCCAAGCTTAGGCTCTTTCCACTCCTTATTCCATAGTCCATCTAATCCTTACCCAAAACTTGAAAACTTCACAACACAAAACTTAAAGTAGAAAACTCGTGAGCTCCGTTAGTATAAGAAAATAAATCACCACTTCAAGGTACTGTAATGAACTCATTCTTAATTATATTGGTGTTAAACCTACTGTATTCAAACTTATCTATGGTTCATACCCTCCGATACTACTCATAGATTCATCAAAATAAGCAAACAACACATAGAAAACAGAATCTGTCAAAAACAGAACAATCTGTAGTAATCTGGATCAAACATATACTTCGGGAACCCCAAAAATTATAAAATAAGTTGCTGGACCTGAGGAAGTTATCTATTAATCATCTGAAAAAAGAATTAACTAAATAGCAGTCTCCAATAAAAAATGGCAATAATTCTTGTGAGCGCTAAAGTTTGTGTTTTTTACAGCATGATCAGCAAGACTTTCCCCAAGTCTTCCCAACGGTTCTACTTGGCACAAACACTAATTAAACACAAAAAACACAACAATAACAGAGGCTAGATAAATTATTTATTATTAAACAGGAGCAAAAATCAAGGGACAAAAATAAAATTGGGTTGCCTCCCAACAAGCGCTATCGTTTAACGCCCCTAGCTAGGCATGATGATTTCAACGATGCTCACATAAAGGATAAGAATTGTAGCATAAAGAGAGCATCTTGAAGAATATTAGTAGCACATTTAAGTCTAACCCACTTCCTATGCATAGGGATTTTGTGAGCAAACAACTTATGGAAACAAGAATCAACTTGCATAGGAAGGTAAAACAAGCATAACTTCAAAATTTTAAGCACATAGAGAGGAAACTTGATATTATTGCAATTCCTAAAAGCATATATTACTCCCTCATAATAATTTTCAGTAGCATCATGAATTAATTCAACAATATAACCAGCACCTAAAGCATTCTTTTCATGATCTACAAGCATAGAAATTTTATTACTCTCCACACAAGCAAAATTCTTCTCATGAATAATAGTGGTAGCAAACTCAACAAAATAATTATCTTGTGAGGCATAATCCAATTGAAAACTAAAATCATGATGACAAGTTTCATGGATATCATTATTCTTTATAGCATACAAGTCATTACAATAATCATCATAGATAGCAATTTTGTTCTCATAATCAATTGGAACCTCTTCCAAAATAGTGGATTCATCACAAAATAAAGTCATGACCTCTACAAATCCACTTTCATCAATATAATCATCATAAATAGGAGGCATGCTTTCATCATAATAAATTTGCTCATCAAAACTTGGGGGACTAAAAATATCATACTCATCAAACATAGCTTCCCCAAGCTTGTGGCTTTGCATATCATTAGCACCATAGATATTCAAGGAATTCATACTAACAACATTGCAATCATGCTCATCATTCAAAGATTTAGTGCCAAACATTTTAATGCATTCTTCTTCTAACACTTTGGCACAATTTTCCTTTCCATCATACTCACGAAAGATATTAAAAATATGAAGCGTATGAGACAAACTCAATTCCATATTTTTGTAGTTTTCTTTTATAAACTAAACTAGTGCTGAAACAAGAAACTAAAAGACCCGATTGCAAGATCTAAAGATATACCTTCAAGCACTCACCTCCCCGGAAACAGCTCTAGAAAAGAGATTGATGACTACTACACAACCTTCTTCTTGTAGAGGTTGTTGGGCCTCCAAGTGCAGAGGTTTGTAGGACAGTAGAAAATTTCCCTCAAGTGGATGACCTAAGGTTTATCAATCCGTAGGAGGCGTAGGACGAAGATGGTCTCTCTCAAGCAACCCTGCAAACAAATAATAAAGAGTCTCTTGTGTCCCCAACACACCCAATACAATAGTAAATTGTATAGGTGCACTAGTTCGGCGAAGAGATGGTGATGCAAGTGCAATATGGATAGTAGATAATGGTTTCTGTAATCTGAAAACATAAAAACAGCAAGGTAACTAATGATAAAAGTGAGCGTAAACGGTATTGCAATGCGTTGAAACAAGGCCTAGGGTTCATACTTTCGCTAGTGCAAGTTCCCTCAACAATACTAACATAATTGGATCACATAACTATCCCTCGACATGCAACAAAGAGTCACTCCAAAGTCACTAATAGCAGAGAACAAACGAAGAGATTATGGTAGGGTACGAAACCACCTCAAAGTTATTCTTTCCAATCAATCCGTTGGGCTATTCCTATAAGTGTCACAAACAGCCCTAGAGTTCGTACTAGAATAACACCTTAAGACACAAATCAACCAAAACCCTAATGTCACCTAGATACTCCAATGTCACCTCAAGTATCCGTGGGTATGATTATACGATATGCATCACACAATCTCAGATTCATCTATTCAACCAACACAAAGGACCTCAAATAGTGCCCCAAAGTTTCTACCAGAGAATCACGATGAAAACATGTGCCAACCCCTATGCATAGGTTCATGGGCGGAACCCACAAGTTGATCACCAAAACATACATCAAGTGAATCACGTGGTATCCCATTGTCACCACAGATACGCACAGCAAGACATACATCAAGTGTTCTCAAATCTTTAAAGACTCAATCCGATAAGATAACTTCAAAGGGGAAACTCAATTCATTAAAAGAGAGTAGAGGGGGAGGAGAAACATAAGATCCAACTATAATAGCAAAGCTCGCGATACATCAAGATTGTGCCAAATCAAGAACACGAGAGAGAGAGAGAGATCAAACACATAGCTACTAGTGCATACCCTTAGCCCCGAGGGAGAACTACTCCCTCCTTGTCATGGAGAGCACCGGGATGATGAAGATGGCCACCGGAGGGGGATCCCCCCTCCGGCAGGGTGCCGGAACAGGTCTATATTGGCTTTGGGAGGCTACGGAGGCTTCTGGCGGCAGAACTCCCAATCTAGTGTGCTCCCCGATGTTTTTAGGGTATATGGAGATATATAGGCGGAAGAAGTACGTCAGGGGGGCCACGAGGGGCCCACGAGGGGCCCACGAGGATGGAGGGCATGCCTAGGGGTGGTGGGCGTGCCCCCCTACCTCGTGGCCTCCTCGAAGGTCCCCTGATGTGCACTCCAAGTCTTCTGGGCTTCTTTCCTTCCAAAGATGAGTTCCGTGAAGTTTCAGGTCGATTGGACTTCGTTTGATTTTCCTTTTCTTGGAAACCCTAAAATAGGGTAAAAATAGAAACTGGCACTAGGCTCTGGGTTAATAGGTTAGTCCCAAAAAATGATATAAAAGTGTATGATAAAGCCCAATATTGTCCAAAACAGTAGATAATATAGCATGGAGCAATAAAAAATTATAGATACATTGTGTCGGTGTACTAGAGTAGGGGTACCCTAGTATCCCGAACTTGTGCACGGGCAGTCGTAGCATCCCGTGGCAAGGCTTGCCGGGTGACCGTCAAGGTCCTCCGTGGTCCCTTTGGAGCCATTCAAGGACAAAGTATCCAAACCAAGGCACCTCAAGACCCCGGCAAGAGGAGCTTGCCGGGAAGGCCAACCAAGGCACTTCAAGGAACTTGCCACGACGCGCCACGCGTCCCGGCAAGGCCCGGCGAGCAACAAGCTCCCGGACGCGACAAGACAACGACAGCGGCAAGGCGCTTGCCGCGGCAAGCCACCACTCTGCCCGCGCTCCAGCACATCCACCAATGTGTCGCTCTGGGACCCTTCCAGGCGTACGTGGCAAGAGGCTGTGCAGCCTGCGGTGCGCGGTGGCAAGCGGCGCTGACAAGATCGCCATCATGGCGAGCGGTGGCGTCCCTGACGGTCCCTTTTGCACTGTTTAGGCGACACAGACGGGCATTTAATGCCCTTGTCCTCTGCCGTCAGGGTTAGGTATGATACACTGTAGCAGGTAGCTGCACCTACCACAGCACCTTTCCATTTTTACCCTTTGTCTCCGTTGCCACCTGTTGGTGACCCCTTGAGCATATAAAAGGAGGCCCATGCGCAATGTAAGGGGGGGTTGGGAAAGGAAAAACACTCACGCTCGGTCTCGTTAGCTGCTGGGGTGTACTGTAGCACTCCACGCTCCCGAGCAAGAACTCAATACAAACCACAAAGCAGGAGTAGGGTTTTACGCATCCGTGCGGCCCGAACCTGGGTAAACTGCTCATGTGCTTCGCCTCGATCCGCTCTTCGTGCGACCTCCGCCCCCGCCGAACCGAAAGGGACTCAGCCCGCCGGTCCCATAGGTGTTCGTGGATCAGTCCCCCGACATCTTTGGCGCGCCAGGTAGGGGGCGTCGAGGTTGTGTGAACCAGATCCGGCGTTCACGCGAGCTAGATCTTCATCATCTTCATCGACATGCCGCCGAAGGAGAAGGCTTCGGAGGCGGCTGCTCTGTCCGCCCCGCTACCACCGGAGCAAACGGCTGATGGGGTGGACGCCGGCGGAAGAACGGGCGCCGACGAGGGAGCTCACTGTGCTGCCAAGTCCAAGGACAAGGCTGCGCTGCCCATCGGCGGCGTAGCCGGCTCCCGCAACGACCGGGCGCACTCCAAGACCTCGGCGTCCGTGCATGCACTGCGTCCATCTCAGGAGGCGCGGGACCGGCAGCGTCAAGGTACTCATGGTACCATGCGTTTGCTGGACCAAGATCGAGCTGGTGGATCTCGGAGTGCTCAAGACCAGCATGCACGCCAACATGCTGGCACGAGCGAGGCACGGTCGCCTGGACGGGATACTGCTCCTTCTAAGATAGTTAGAAGTCCGAGCATATCCCGCTCCTCGCACCGTTCGCCACCACCACCCGCCACTGCAGCAGAAGCTTTGGCGCGAGCTCAACTGCTCCTGGACTACCCTCCAACAGCAGACAAGATCGACGACTGGAGGGCCACCATCCAGAGTCTCATCGGCTTCGCCAACAGCGACACTCAACGGCAGTCGAGCACGTCGCAGTCGCGGCAAGTCAGCCAGGCACGAGCCGGTGGCGACAAGACCGGTGGGGGTGCAACCACTGTGCACTCTCCGCCCCGAAGGCCAAGATCGCCGACTCGCCGGATCCACCTCGACAGCGACTCCACCGCGTCGTCAGATCCATGAGCTCGTCACGACCAGCGCCAAGTTCTTCACGAACGACAGCAAGAGGACGCTCGTACTCGCATCGAGCGCTGAAGAGAGGCGCGACGTCAATCAGACCAGCGTGCTGGGCCCTCTGTCGACATGCATGCGCCAGGGGAACCAGGCGACTTGCCGTACGCGGTAGGTTGCCCTGCGTTTACTCGTGAGCTGCGGCAAGTCCAGTGGCCCAGCATGAAGAATTTCAAGCCAGACGTACCAGAGAAGTACGACGGCAAGTCGCATCCATCGGAGTTCCTCAGCATCTACACCATCGCGGTGCAGGCTGCCGGGGGGCGGGACGACAAGATCCTTGCCAACTACTTCCCGCTGGTGCTCAAGCCCAACGTCAGGTCCTGGCTCATGCACTTGCCGGACAACTCCATGTCCTCCTGGGCAGACCTATGCCATCAGTTTGTCGGCGCCTTTACAGGCGGCCACAAACCTCATGGCCAAGAGAGTGACCTTCATCTGCTCGCCTAGAAGGAAGGAGAGCCCCTGTGCAAGTACATTCAGACATTCAGCCATGTACAGCACAACATCCCAGATGTCCACCCTGCCGCGGTCATCAGCGCGTTCCATCAGAACGTGCGTAACCGCAGGATGCGGGAGGAGATGGCCATGTGCAAGATCAGAGACGTCAGTGAGCTGTATGCCCTGGCCGACAAGTGTGCACGTGCTGAGGAAGGGAGGAAACTCCCCGGAGAGAATGCAGGAGCAGGAGGATCTGACAGCGAGGATGCTGCCTCGGCAAAGAAAAACCGGCGGCGGAACATGAAGAAGAAAGGCAAAGATGTGCTAGTCGTTGAGCAGTCCGGCAACGAAGGTGGCGCCAAGAAAGCCAAAGTTGGTAGCTCCGGCAAGGAGATTGCCGCATGCACCAACTGCCAGGCTGTGGCGGTCGGCGACAAGCAGGACGGCACCGACAAGCAGTACTGCAAGATCCACCGCACCAAGGGCCATGACCTCTAGAGCTGCAAGAAGGTCGAGCAGCTTGTCCAACAACAAAAGGCTGAGTACGAGCGGCGTGACAAGGAGAGGGCCCAAGGAGGCGCTGGAGAATCCGGCAACAAGCGCACCGGCCGGGGAGGACGCCGCGGCAAGGCCAAGCAGCGGCAAGGAGACAGACCTCCCCGCGGCCGTGACAAGGATGAAGACGACGACGACGACGAAGACATGGATGATGTTGAGACCAGTGAGCAGGAGTTCCAGAAAGCCACAGAGGTCTTGTGCGTTGACGGCGGTGCTTCTCTGCATAGTTCGCACCACCAACTCAAGCAGTGGGTGCGGGAAGTCAATGCGGCAGAACCACCTGTCGAGTCACGCAAGCTTCTGAAATGGTCCAGCACGCCTATCATCTTTGATATTGAGGACCACCCTGACCGCACAACTGCGGTCGGGTGCTTGCCGATGTTGGTTTCACCAACTATCCGCAACATCAAGGTCACTAAGATGCTAGTTGACGGCGGGGCCGGCTTGAACCTGATCTCCTCCGCTGTCCTCTAGAAACTCCAGATCCCTGACAGCGAGCTTGAAGAGACCGGCACATTCCAAGGAATTAAACCGGGAAGGAGCAAGCCGAAGGGGAAGGTCACGTTGCCAGTAACATTTGGCAGCGAGCTGAACTTCAGGACTGAGAGGGTCACTTTTGACGTTGCCGATATTCCATTGCCTTACAATGGGATACTTGGCCGTCCAGCACTCGCCAAGTTCATGGCAGCCTCTCACTACGCATACAACGTGCTGAAGATGCCAGGCCCGATAAGCGTCATCTCTGTCCATGGCGACAAGAATGATGCCCTTATCTGCGCCGACAAGATCTACCGGGAAGCGGCAGCCGCAGCAGGTCACAAGTCACTTGCCGTTGAAGCTCCCGGGGGGAAGAAGAAGACCAAGTCCGGCAAGAGTTCTGATGCCCACTCCGGCAAGCACACCTCTTCGGAGTGCTGCGCTGCCGTCGAGGACACACCATCGAGCTCCACCGGCAAGTGTAAGAGGACAATGGCAGCTCCGCCAGAGACGAAGAAGGTGTCCGCCAAGGAGGACGGCACTGGTGGTACCTTCACCATCAGTGCCACTCTCGACCCTAAATAGGAAAGCGCGCTCATTGCTTTCCTGCGGGCGAATGTCGACGTGTTTGCGTGGAAACCGTCTGACATCCCCGGTGTTCCTAGGAAAGTAATTGAGCACCATCTTGCCGTTTGTCCTCATGCGCGGCCCGTCAAGCAAAAGGTCAGGAAGCAAGCAGTGGAGCGCCAAGAATTCATCGCAGAAGAGATCAAGAAGTTGGAAGCAGCAGGCCTTGTCAGAGGAGTGCTCCATCCTACGTGGTTGGCCAATCCTGTAGTCGTGCGCAAGGCGAACGGGAAATGGAGACTTTGTATCGACTTTACCGATGTTAACAAAGCTTGTCCCAAAGACCCATTTCCTTTGCCGCGCATTGACCAGATTGTTGACTCCACGGCCGGATGTGATTTGCTTTCATTTCTTGA